>NC_090803.1:65638318-65947636 GCF_036512215.1 Solanum lycopersicum | reverse complement strand
AAAATTTGACCAAATATATTTAATGAAAAGCATGAGTGTGATTAAAAAAAATTGAATTATATGAAAATAAAACTATCATAAAGTATATAGTTTGGGGATTTTCATTAGGCTATTTAAAGTATATAAAAAAAAACAATAAATACTCACAATTAAATATAATTATATTTAAGAATAAGGGAGAGAAGATAAAGAATTTGGGCCTCTCTTGGGCCTGCTGCAACTGATTTGGGCCTGCTTCAGCCTTATTTCTGCCCATTCTAAATCCTCCATTTACACCAAATGTATACTATTGTATACGGGATGTATTTGGACTCATTTTCTTATTTATCGGACTGTATATCGAGTGTAAAACAATCCCCTTGAATGCCTCTAATCTGTATTTTCGTTTTTGAACTTGTATATCAGTATTTTTCCATATATATACCAGTGTATACTATACAACAGGTACGAAACCCCTTTTTGAAAAGGACAAAAATGAACTAACTTAACAAGGACAAGAATTGACAAATCAACTTTGATACTAAACAAAGACATGTATGAAATGCTATTGGAAACATATTATATAACACATTTTTACCTACAACCTAACATGCTAAAATTGACCAAAGCTAATGGACTATTTAGTCACATGTTAAGCAACAATAAATAATCACATTGGAACACTAGCTTAATACTTTAAGATTAAAAACAATGATGTTAAATGAGTTTACTACATAATTCACATAACTTTAATGATCAAAAGACAATCTCAGTTCGACAAGAAAGAAAATAGGAATATTTTAAAAGACTAACATGGAAGGAAACTAAGTAATACTTTGATGAAAATGCAACACGAATTGCAGTAAATTAACAACAAATAGAAAGTACAACACACTTGATACTCAAATCACATAAAGAGGTGTAACAGACCACTAATCAATACTTGAAATCTTGAAGAGAATTACTACTCAAAATAGTGACAAAAAAGGGAGAATGGAATAGCTTAACTTTAACCAAGAAGACTGTCTAAATAATTAATATGTACACATTTTCATACCATAAATATACTGTATATTTTTTTTTATTTAGTAATATTTACATTATTATTCAAAATAGTGTAGTACATAGTTTGATATTCACGTGTAATGCACGTTCGTCAAAACAAGTAAAGGCAAAAAAGAGGAGTTATACACTGTGTGTGAGTGTTGGACATAGTTTTTCATATGATATTCATATAAGGATTTGACAATTTCTAATTCGCGTCATGAATAGGCAATTTTATAATAAAACTAATAATTAACACTTTTAACGGACTACACGTTTTTCATGTAATATTGATATTTTGCGTTGGGGCTCACTTAATTACGATGAGTTTTCAGAATGCTCCATAGTCAAAGATTGAAAACTAATAATATTCATTAAATGATGAATACTCCATAGGATTTGGACAACTCAACTTTAAACAAGAAGACTATCTAGATAATTGATATGAACTTATTTTTATGGTCATAAATATATTGTTGCAACAATTTCTACTTTGCTTAGAAGTCTAATTCTTTTATTTAATAATATTTTTATTATCTTTAAAAATAGTGTAGTACATAGTTTGATTTTCACGTGTAATGCACGTGCGTCAAAACTAGTACAAAGAAAAAAAAGGAGTTACACACTATATGTGAGTGTGGGCACAGTTTTTCATATGATATCCGTATAAGGATTTGATCGACTTTAATTCTAGTCATGAATAAATAATTTTATAACAAAACTAATAATTGACACTTTTAATGAATTATGCATTTTCATTTGATATTGGTATTTCACAATGGAGCTCAATTAATTACTATGAGTTTCCAGAATGCTTGATAGCCAAAGATTGAAAACTGATAATGTTCATTAAATGATGAATACTCCATAGGATTTGAACGACTAAACTTTAAACAAAAAGACTATCGAGATAATTGATATGTACTCATTTTTATGGCCATAAATATATTGTTGCAACAACTTTTACTTGATTAGAAATCTAATTTTTTATCTAATAATAGTTTCATTATTTTTAAAAATAGTGTAGTACATCATTTGATTTTCACATGCAATGCACGTGCGTCGAAACTAGTATAGTAAAAAAAAAAGAGGAGTTACACACTATGTGTGAGTGTTGGCATAGTTTTTCATATGATATCATATAAAGATTTTACTAACTTTAATTCGCGTGAAGAATAGCGATTTTATAATAAAACTAATAATTGACACTTTAGCGGACTACACATTTTCATGTCATGTTGGTATTTCACGTTGGGGCTCAATTAATTACGATGAGTTTCCAGAATGCTCAATAATCAAAGATTGAAAACTGATAATGTTCATTAAATGATGAATACTACATAGAATTTGAAATATTCAACTTTAAACAAAAAGACTATCGAAATATTAATATGTACTCATTTTTATGGCCACAAATATATTTGTTGCAACAATTTCTACTAGATTAGAAGTCTAATTCTTTTATTTAATAATATTTTTATTATTTTTAAAAATAGTGTAGTACATAGTTGATAGTTACGTGCACTGTACGTGCGTCAAAACTAGTTTATAAAAAAAAAAAAAGGAGTTGCAAACTATGTGCGTGTGTGGACATAGTTTTTTATATGATATTCATGTAAGGATTTGACTGACTTTAATTTGCTTCATGAATAAGCAATTTTATAATAAATCTAATAATTAACATTTTTAACGAACTACGCGCTTTTCATGTGATGTTGGCATTTCGCGTTGGGGCTCAATTAATTACGATGAGTTTCCAGAATGCTCCATAGTCAAAGATTGAAAACTGATAATGTTCATTAAATGATGAATACTCCATAGAATTTGAACAACTCAACTTTAAACAAGGAAACTATCTAGATAATTAATATGTACTCATCTTTATGGGCATTTATGTATTGTTGCAACAACTTCTACTTGATTAGAAGTCTAATTTTTTTTATTTAATAACATTTACATTATTTTTAAAAATAGTATAGTACATAGTTTAATTTTTTATGTGCAATGCACGTGCGTCAAAACTAATATAGGAAAAAAAGAGGAGTTACACACTATGTGTAAGTGTGGACATAATTTTTTATATGATATTTCCTATAATGATTTGACTAACATTTTCATGTGATGTTGGTATTTTACGTTAGGGCTCAATTAATTACGATGAGTTTCCTGAAGGCTTAATAGTCAAAGATTGAAAACTGATAATGTTCATTAAATGATGAATATTCCATAGGATTTGAATAACTCAACTTTGAACAAGAAGACTATCTAGATAATTAATATATACTCATTTTTATGGCCATAAATATATTGTTGCAACAACTTCTACTTGATTAGAAGTTTAAATTTTTTATTTAATAATATTTTCATTATTTTTAAAAATAGTGTAGTACATAGTTTATAGTGTAGTACATAGTTTTGATTTTCACGTGCAATGCACATGCGTCAAAACTAGTATAGAAAAAAAAAGGAGTTACACATTACATGCGAGTATGGACATAATTTTTCATATGATATTCATATAAGGATTCGACTAACTTTCATCCACGTCATAAATACACAATTTTACAATAAAACTAATAATTAACACTTTCAAAGGATTATGCTTTTTTCATGTGTTGTTGGTATTTCGCGTTGGGGCTTAATTAATATAATGAGTGTCCAAAATGCTTCATAGTTAAAGATTGAAGAATGACACTGATAAATAGATATTGAATGCATATTTATCACTCTATCATCGTCTTTCGTGTATATTTTAAAATGCAATTTATTTAACACACAATTGTATTGTCCGTTTATGTGACAATTTATGTCAGATGTTTTTGCTTTCCAATTAGAAGTGTGTACTAATCAGTTATGACTTTTGTAACGACCTGTTTAGTCGTTTTGAGCAGCAGACTTCGATTCTGGAAAAACTGGCAAAGACAACGGGCCCCACGACGGACCGTCGTAGGCACGACGGACCATCGCAGGGTCTCGTTTTAAAACACTTAGAAAATCTGAAAATTGGGTACTGAAATCGACTCTCTGAACTTCGTAACGGAATGGCAGGACGGACCGTCACAGACTCTTCAGAGAAATTGAGTCTCTGAAGTCTGTGACGGAGCAGCAGGACGGACCGTCGCAGGCGCGACGGGCCGTCGCAGGCTGCGTAATCCCAGTCTGGGTCGGATTTCTTTATACGTTTTAAGGGACGTTTTTGACTATTCCTGCTTTAATTATAAAGTTAGTGGGTTAATGTTAATAAGTCTAATTACTTGGGGGTTAAAAGAGGTAACCTTAAGTTAATTAGTGGGTTATTATTGCCATCTTTTATTCTTAATTATATGCTAATTAAGGTAAAAGAAAGAGGGTTTGAATAAACAAAATAGAAAGAACAAGAAGAGAGAGAGAGGGTCGATCGAGAAGGGGAAAACACAAAGCTTTGAGAAATTGCTTGCTGGATCACTAATCTTCGGTGGAGGTAGGTTATGGTTTTATGCTTTCATAGTAAACTCTTAATAGCGAATGATATGTATTGGGAAGTATTGTAAACCCTTCTATGTGCTTAATTGTATGCATACATGAATGTGATTATATGATTGTGATGAAATAAGCATGATGAAGCTATTGAATCCCAAATCTTGATAAAAACCCAATCTCTTGTTAATGATGATGCCTTGGTATAAAAGAAGGCTTGATGGACTAAAGTAATGAGATTGATGATGCCTTGGTATAAAAGAAGGCTTGATGAACTAAAGTAATGAGATTGATGATGCCTTGGTATAAGAGAAGGCTTGATGAATTGATAGAATGAGATTAGGGGATCGGGTGTCACGAACCGACACGTAGATTTAGGGGATCGGGTGTCACGAATCTACACGTAGATTTAGGGGATCGGGTGTCACGGACCGACACGTAGATTTAGGGGATCGGGTGTCACGAACCGACACGTAGATTTAGGTGATCGGATATCACGAACCGACACGTAGATTTAGGGGATCGGGTGTCACGAACCGACACGTAGAATTAGGGGATCGGAGTGTCACGTTCCGACACATAGTAGTAGGGGATCGGAGTGTCACGTACCGACACAAGAGGAATAAAGATAATGAATCTTGAAAGATGTTAATATACTCAATCTAATGAATCTAATTCCCAAATGAGTATGGTATTGAGGCTTGAGTCCTCATGTGTGAACTTGACGATAATTGTTAATGATATAGTACTTGTTGTTGCTACATGTTGAGTATTATAGTTGATTTTATGATATTACTTGGTATATACTGTTTTCTATTTTGAGTTGGCCGATGATATCTACTCAGTACCCGTGTTTTGTACTGACCCCTACTTTTATGTTTTCTTCTTGTTATTTGTGGAGTGCAGCAAACGTGCCGTCGTCTTCAACTCAACCGTAATTCTAGCCAGTCTTCGTCACATCGGATCTTCAGGGTGAGCTAACGCTTCTAGCTTGGACTGGACTTTCTTCCTCCTGTCTTGATGCCTTGAACTTCCGGCATGGACTAGCTTTTACTTATTTTAGCTTCTTAGAATACTCTTAGTTTAGTAAATTGATCATAGATGTTCTTGTGGTGATGACTTCCAGATTTTGGGGAATAATAGATGTTGGATTTTAGAAGTTATTGAATTGGTTTTTATTAATGAGTTAAGTCTTCCGCATTACTTTCTGTTGATATTATATTGAAATGTTAAGGTTTAGATTGGTTGGTTCGCTCACATAGGAGGGTAAGTGTGGGTTCCAGTCGCGGCCCGATTTGGGTCGTGACAACTTTTTCAAAAAAATTTGACTTTTTTGATTAGTTGTGAACTTTTTGAAGGGTTGTGACTTGTGACTTTTCTAAAGGGTTGTAACTTTTTTTTTTATAAGACACAATAAACATTTTTTTCATACACTATCCTTTGTTCGCTATAAAAATAGGGGTTTTCTCAAATTTTTTAACTATAATTTTTTAAATTCTTTCATTGTTATACTTCTTCTTCTTAAAACACCACTTTGGTGTCTCTTTTATATATATTTTCTATATATTTATATTATATTAGATCATATGACATTAAAAGAAGATATCATTTCAGATTGAATGACTATGATTTTTTCAAAGAGTCATGTCTTTTCGGATAATTATGAACTTACTGAATAATTGTGTAGAAAAAAAATACGAATTACACACTATGGGTAAGTGTGGAGTATAGTTTTTCGTATGATATTCATATAAGGATTTGAATAACTTAAATTCGTGTCATGAGTAAGCAATTTTATAATTAACACTTATAATGGATTACACGTTTTTCATGTGATGTTGGTATTTTGCACTGGGGCTCAATTAATTACGATAAGTTTCCAGAATGCTCCATTGTCAAAGATTGAAAACCGATATTGTTCATTAAATGATGAATACTCCATAGGATTTGCCGAACTTTAATTCGCGCTAGTAATCAACAATTTTATAATCAAAATTAATTATTAACACTTTTAATGGAATACGTATTTTTCATGTGATGTTGGTATTTTGCGTTGGGGCTCAATTAATTACCGTGAGTGTACATAATGCTTAGTAGTCAAAGATTGAAAACTGAAACTATTCATTAAGTATTTAATGCATATTTATCACTCTATTACATTCTTTCGTGGTATATTTAAAAATACAATTTATTTCACACAAAATTATATTGTCCATCTACGTGACAATTTACATCACTATTTTTTAATTTCCGATTAGAAGTTGCATAATCGAGAAAAAAAATATTGAGTTATTAGGTTAACTGTTTTGTAAATTATTTTATTGGGTTATCGGTTCAATTTCCTATTATATGATTTTGGTTAACGGCTGAACTGATTACATAACAACATTGTATTAAACATTAGAGAAAAGAATTAAAAAAGTACTCCTCAACTTTCGTTTATTATATAGTTAACTTTATGATTCGCTATACTATCATTCATATCCTCATCGCTTTAATCAAAGCCGTCAAAATGGGCTTAGCCCATGGGGCCGGCCAAACCCAATCTATTATTGGCGTAAGTTGGGATATTATTTTTCAAACACATTTAAAACTAGAAGTTATAAGCTTGGCCCATATAAGTCATTGGTCGTTGAGACTTGATCAGGGCCGGACTTGGTCAACTTATGGGCCAAAATTATTTATTTAAGGATAACTAACATAAATCTCAGTGGTGTATGAGCTAAATTACGAATCTTATTAGGTTTTGGTGTGTCCAAATACATATATCTCGAGATATATAGATTCAAAATTATGTGTAATTTTGTTCTAGATACACTTTATCCAAAAAGATTTACATGTATATAGGACACATAAAGTACAAAATCCCATGCTCTCATCTCACAAGCAACTATCCTAACTCACTCGCACATCTAGGATGCATCACAACAAATACATGTATTTCACATATCTAATATCCTAGATTTATGCTAATCACACTAGGTGTTTTTATAGAGTTGTGACTTTTTCGATGAGCTATGACATTCTCAGAAAATTGTGATTTTTCTGAAGGGCTGTGACTTATTTGAAAAGACATAATATTTTTATACTATCCTTTGTTGTCTTTAAATAGAGGACACATATTTAAACTGTAATTTTGTTATTCTTCCTCTTAAAATAAAGAATATTGTGAGAGTTGTTTAATTATGCCATTACAATATTTTTTAAGTTATTAAATTCCAATTAACATCAATGAATTAATTAAAACAAATATATAATTTGAATTAAAGTTATCAAATTTAACTGAATCCGTAAGACCGTAACCTACACTAGCTTGCCACTTTTGGATTCAATGCATCAGTTTTAGTTGTCCACTAAAACAAGTAAAAATCATCAAAAATGAATTTCATTTTTCTTCACACAAAGTTACTATAATTTTCGTACGAATTTAGAACCTTCTTGCATGAAATCTTGATCAATAACTTTATTTTTCGTATGAATTTATTTTATCAAAATTTTGAATCCGTCACCATGTTTGATCAAAATCAAGGCAGTAATTGGCTAATTGAAGTGAAGATATTATTAATTGTTTTTTTTTTTTTCTGGTATCTTAATTCATCCCACATTTCAAATTTTCAAGCTTAGACATTATAACATTAAAGTACTACTATATATCACGTGACATCAATTGTCAATATATATAACAGTGTTTCTGTAATACATAGTTCCTAATCTATTTGCCTCCAGAACATTTAATTTAAACAAAACATAAGAGGAATTAGCCAGATAAATTAAACAACTAATAAATGATATAACTACTTTTTCTCTTATATATCCTTCATAAAACAAAAATAAATAAATAAAAATCATCCATTAAATTAATCCCAAAAATAAAATTTGCATAACAATCTAGGTCTGCACTATAATCTTTGCACAACTTGTATGTCAATTGAATATAATAAACCTAATTGTATACATTTAAATAAGACATAATAATAAATAGATAAGATACTCTCATACTAAATTAACTAGCATCTAAAAGTACTAACTCTAAATATCGTACACCTCAAACTTATTTCCATTATATCAATCGAGCACTCCAATTTACAAAATCACGTATTCCCTTGGCAATTCTGGTCAAACTAGAGTCAAATTGTCTTGCAATTTTGGTTGGTGAGCCAATATTTTCCAAAGGAAAAAGCCTTTCACTATAAGTATAAATGTTCCCACCCCAATTACAAAAATTTTGTACTTCATAATGTCTCCAACTCTTATTGTTGACATTATAAAAAAAACAAAAGAAAGCATATTCTATGTTTATTGCAAATGCAATTTCTTCACCACCATACATGCAAATATTTTGGGCATGAAAGAGCATATCTCTAAGATTCCATCCTAATGGAAATTGAAATATTTGATGTTCCCATTCTTCTTCTCCAAAGATCCATAGATCCATGTTTCTAGTACGATAAACATCTGAAAAATTCAAAATTCCTAATTTTCCATTCACCTCTATTAGCATATAGTCCTTAACGCGTTTCTTTTCGTCTAAATTATTACCAAATTCAATTGGTATTGTGATACTTGTGAAGATCTCAGATTTAACATTAAACGCAACTATACAAAACTCTGGATAATAATTAAATCGATAGAGGGTCCCACTAATGCAAATTCCAGATCTGTGTGGAATAATATGAAAATCATGTCTGTCATATTCAATCATCTCCCTCCACGATTTATCTATACCTAAAGTGAAAACCCATGCTCTTGATAATCCTTTGCGAACATCACTAGTCAAAACAACTTTATACTTGTTTTCTTCTGGCTCAAAACCTATTGAACATGTAGACTTCTCATCGAAACATTTCAAGTAGGGAAGATATCTTACTTCTCTCGTAGCGGGATTGAAAATTGTAATCCATAGCGTATTCCATACGCAAAATAAACCATTAACGTAATCAAAATAAGCCCAATCACATTTAGTGTGATCATAAAACTTATCGAAATTCTCAATTTTATAAAACTTCTCTTGTTCAATAGAGTAACAAACTTGGTATAGATATGCAATCAAATTGGTATTACCATGATTGATGTTAGAATAATTGGATAAATGTAGATCCATGAAACTTTGGTCCAACACGAGTGAATTATGAAATTTTGAAACGCACCTGAAACGAATTAAAGACTTAACAGGAAGCCACGAGAAAATTTGAATCATAATACCTTGAGAAATCGACTGTTCTTCTGTATACATCGACATCTTTGGTGTCAATATTTTAGGTTGAATAAATTTTTTTATAAAGCTGTTTTTATAAGTCTATAAAATGTTTATTTTAGTTGATTAAGACTTCCAGTCTTGGTAAATTTTCTACTAATAAGTAGTCTTTCTGCTTTAGATGAAATTGTTTTTTTTAACCATTTTTCTCAATTGTTATATTATTTTTAATAATATTACATATTGATATTAACTATAATATAAATCCAAAAATAATTGGCCAATTTAATATGTGAAGGTTTGGTAACGTAAGGGTATAAGGAGGTTTGATATTTGGTAAAAAGGTTTTGTTTATTAAGGTATCCTAAAATAATAAAAAGAAATAATTACATGATTTATATTCTAATTATATGAGGAGAATTCTAAAAGGTTTTGTTGATTAAAGTATCCTAAAATATTTTAATTACAAGATCTTTCCTTGAAAAATTAATTAAATGAATTCTAATTATATGAGAAGACTCCTAAAAGGTTTTTGTTGATTAAAGTATCCTAAAATATTTTAATTACTAGATCTTTCCTTTTTTAAATAGGAACTTTGTATTTGATAAATAAATTAGACAGAAAGTGACTAATATAACCACGTAATAAATACTAAACGGTTTGAGATGGATTGCGAGTTTTTGGCTAAAATCATTTCTTAATTATGATTTAAATTTAATTTACATTCTTGTATTATTTACTTTCACGTACAAATAATTCAATCAACGTAGTGATCCTTGTGAAAAATTCAGACTTAACATCAAACGCATCTATACAATACTTCTGCGAAGAATGGCAAAACCGATAGATAATTCCACTAATGCAAATTCTATATCTAAATGGAGCAACATAATAACCATGTTCGACGTATTGTATCATCTCCCTCCATGATTTATCTATGCCTAGAGTGAGAACCCATGCTATCAATAATCCATCGTTAGTATCAATCGTCAAAACAACTTTATACTTGTTTTCTTCGGATGCAAAACCTATTGAACATACAAACTTACCACCATGAGAAACATCGAAACATTTTAAGTAGAGAAGATATCTTAGTCCTCTTGTAGCGGGATTGCAAATTGCAATATTTTCCGTATTCCATATGTAAAACAAACCATTATCATACTCAAAATAAAGATAATGATCCCAACAACCGATTGTGTGATCATAAAACTTATTAAAATTCTCAATTTGATAAAACTTGGTGGCATTTCCATTTTCATCATGCTCTATTATAGTCCTAGTAAATTTTGAACTTTTGGGCTTCCATTGCATCCAGTAGAGCCACTAACAGGGCCTTAATCTACTAAAGCCCAAGTCCAATAGTATCTTTGTTTTGTCATAAGAGCCCAAATAAGTTAGGCCAGCCCGTTTTTTCATAAATTTTCCTTTGATGCAACTATAAGTAGAACCATAGAGGATGCTCTTAATAGGGAAAATTATGCAAAATGACAAACATATAGAGTACATTATATAATATAGATATTTGCCATAGTTTCTTAAGATTTTGCAATTTGGTTCCCTAATTATATAAACTGAAAATTTATATAATTTGGTTTCACTTCGTATAAATTTAGAATTTATATAGTTTGTTTTCTGACTGTACAAATCTAAAATTTGTGTATGTTTATCCTAGCTATTTGTATACGTTTTCTGAAAATATCATAATAAATTACCGTATTTTGTATTTTGTCATGTGAAATATACAAGTGGAGTTCTGAAAAATTTCTAAATGAAGATGTATATACTTACCTGTTAGTATATTCATAAGCGAAACATACAAACGAACAAGTGAAATGTACAAAATGCAGCCTCTATTAGTGTATAGTTATCAGTTTGTGTATTCACAAGAAAAATATACAAAATCACAACTTTTATAGCAAACAAAACTATAGTTATAAAGTGCAATTATCAAAACTATAACTATATAGACTTATTATGTCTATCATCTTTTCTATTTCTCAAAAATTTTCTCTTTATTTTACACTCTTTTATCTATTTATTTTATAGAAAAAAAAAGTTTATCATGCACATTTTCATGATAGTTCAATTTTTATATTTTCTTGGATACTTGTGTGGTGTTCGACATAAGAACTGAACTTTAATTAATGTCGATTCGTATAGTGTAAGGTGTATTTAGAAAAGGTGCTTGCTATCAAGAATTTTTATTCAATTAAAAATTGAAATCTCTAATTAAAAAGGATAAAATCTTATTCGCTACGTCACATTCTTTGATGAAATAATTCAACTTCATAATTAATTTCCATGAGCGTTACAAATATTGAATGATAAAGAGACACAGGATGAGTTGAGATCAATCTTGATTCCTTCAATATAATTCAGAATATAAGTGAAAGATATTTTAAAAATTAATCAAAGTTAAAAAGAATAATAAAAGAAAAATGCTAGTGGAGCTAATAGTAATTTATCTTAATCTATATTCCTAATAAAGCTCATAGATTCCTGCACAACTAATATCAAAGATGAAAATTGATTAAGAAAACGTTTCTCATAAACTTGAATATTTTGAATTTCTTGCCTTTTAACAGATAAATACTATTCTAAAGTAACTTAAAAAAAAAAAAATTCACCATCTTTTTGTCCACGTGAAAATATGCATTTATTTATAAAAACGACTTTAGTATACTGCCTTTATATATATGGCTAACTATTGTGCCGAATCACACTTACGAAAAGAAAGTCTTAAATATATTTGAATCTTAAATTGAAATTATCGTACTCTCGCCGTTTAATATTATTTATCGTAATTTTTATTTTTAGAGTTAAACTATAAAAGTTTAACTAAATTTTTAAGATGTATTTTTTTTATCATATTAATATGCAAAAAATTGTAATTTATAGTACTTTTCATATAGTTTTAGAATATTTATTTTTTTGTTTAAAATGTCGAATTAATGTGATCTAATGTACCTTTGAAAATTAGTCAAATTGACTTTCGATAAACGCAACATGACAAAAATTCCAGACGGAGGGAGTAATAATTTTAATTTTGGAAAAGATCTTTTATTCCTACACTATTTAATAGTGTATTTTAAAGGCGTATATATATATATATGCTCACGTGGAAATCATAAATATTGCATCATTATACATAGTAGTGGAGTTAACAACCAGACGTGTTGCAACCTAGAAATCACCGGGCACCTTTACTCCGTAACCTTAGCCTTAGATGTCCTTTCATAGATTCTTGAAACTCTTACAGACATAATCTCCATGCATACGTTCTTTCTCTCCTCCCCTCAGCCATACATCTTTTTTTTTGCTTTTGACCCTTTTTGTTAGGCGTTGAACCCCACCCCCGCGGACCGGTGCTGAGTGGTATCCTCCCCTCCCTAATACCTAAATAAAATTCCGTTAATGGAACCTAAAGCTTAAACTATGACAGTGAGTAAGATTCGAATCTTTTTTCTTTATCCTTTTTATTCTGTCATTTTCTTTTTCCTATAGTCCCAATTATTATAAGAATTCCAAAACATCACATAATACATATCATTGCATTCGAGTCTCAATTTTTTTCAATTTCCAAACAACTATCGTTAATATATCCACGTGGACACATATATACATATAAAATACATTATTTATATGTAAATAATAGATCTTGCTTAAAGTTTAAAATCATTACAGCAAAATTTCAATCAAAATTTTAGTATATTTCAAACCACTTTCCCTATTTTTTAATAATTATTTTCTATTTGTTTTCACTTGCCAATAGTAGTACTAAAGCGAACAATTTTTTATTAAACGTAAGTTAGATTTGATGAATGATCATTCAATATTTATTTTACTATAATCAAATTAAGATTCATCTAAATATGACACACTAATTTATTACAGAAAACAAATAAGACATTTTCAATTAAACTTAGACAAAATTAAGTGATTTTTCTTTCTTTTTTTACAAATGAAATGCAATAAAAATAAATTAAATGATTGCCTTATTGGATTAAAACAAATACTGTTGCAATCCTGTTAAAGATAAATGTTATAGCATCTTTATTAAAAGCAAAGAATCAAATACAAGATGATTCTTCAATTTTATTTTTTTTATTCCTTTTTTCCCTTTTCTTTAAGGCCAAAAATTTCTTATTTCTTCGACATGAGGAAAAGCCAAATTAGTGTATTCATGTTCTACAACAAGAAGCCACAAATTCATTATTTGATACAACAAAAAAGAACAAATTAAAATTTGTTCATAAATCTACACTACAAAAGAAAATACAAATAAAGTACTACCAAATCATATATTTACAACGCAACATTTGAAGCACCATGCTTCGTGAATCTGAATTAATCAGACTAAGGTGCAGCAAAAGCATCATCGACCCATCTAATGATTTGAGAATTAGTACTAATATTACTGCTATCATTTTTGGAAGATGTTTTAAAATTAGGAAAAGCAAGAAAAGATTTGAATTTGTTGAGTTGCTTCCTATGACGTATTCTTCTTAGGGCTACATCTTTGTTCATTATTGGCCCTGTTGATTTCAAGTAGATTTGGCTACTTACACATCTTTCTTCATTTTCCTCTTCAATAATTTCTTCTTGAAAATCATCTTCAATATGATCATTAGTACTAAATTTCTTGTTTCTTTGTGAAAAATGTTTTTTTGGGACTATGGAATTACTAGACATTATGAATATGTGTGGATGTGTAAGAAAAGAAAAAGTTGTGGATTTTGATGATGTTTTGTTAAGAGAATTTTATTTCAAAGGGGAGATGTATGTGTGCGCTTTTATAGAGAAAGTGATAGTGAACTTTAATAAAAAATTTAGATATATATTATATTTAACTGTATAAGTCGGTGGTTGGATTTTTTTTAATAATAATAATATCCTAATATTAATATGGTGGTGTTTTCGATACAATTGTTGAGTTATTGGATGGGCCAATATGAATTTTCATGGACTTTTTGTTGTGTTAAGTCCAATTCATAATGCATAGAATGGGCTTCGGCCTTTTATGTTCTTGGAGATATGCATAGAGTTGGTTGGCCTTTGGGCTTGTGAGATTTGAATTCAAACATGGAGTTAAAGGAATTCAACATTTATATCATTACCTATTCAAATTTTAAAGTTTTTAATATAAAGAAGTAAAGGAATTCTAACATATAATATAGTATGAGCTTGTATATTCGACAACAGAAATATATGCTATATTAAAGTCTAACTTCAGACAATTTAGGTAGCTCGGATTTTAGTAAATAACCAAATATGATATTCTGTAAAGGGTCAAGTTGGTAATTTTTCTTACATCTCCCCCTTCGGAGCCTAGGTTTCATATATGCCCCCAAAATAAAGAGCCTTGAATACTAGAAGAAAAGCACCTATACGCTTTATCCCTTGATGTCCAGTCAATTGTTGCGCCTCAACGCATTTTGGGGAGAATCAACTAGCTCTGGGTTTGAGTGGCATTTCATCCCTAACCATAACTCATTAGCTAATTTTTCAACATTAGTCAGTTTGGACCTCCACTTAGTTTCACCCGAACTTCATCCTGGTCATGTATAGATCACCCAGGCTCGAACCCATAAGTAGTGATAATCTCCCTGTGAAGACTCGCTTTCCCTACGGCTCAAACCTCAGTCATTTTTTCCGAAAAGTCAACTCTATCATTTTGCATGAATTTCTTGCAGAAATGCAAAAAGTTTAGTCATATGTACTCCTTTCTTTTCTATTTATATGTCACCATTTTAGATTTCACGTCAGTTAAGAAATTATTTAAGTTTACCATTATATCCTAATTTAGCATATTCTATTGAAGTTAAGTTTTCAATTAATAAACATAAAGTAATTTTATTTTGATTAATTACATTAACTAATAAATATAAATTAATCATTTATTTTTCTTCTACTTGACCAAATTTATGCTTTAAAAGCTAATAACTCTGAAACATCATTTATTGGGCAACATAAATAACTACGGAATTACTAGCTAGCATATTGCACATAATGTATGTTATGTCATGCTTAGATATGTATTCATATTCTAAAATGAGAACTTTAATATAACCAAATAAAAAAGATAGATAAAATTTCAAACAGAAAATGAGTACTTGAATGACATTTTTGGAATAATATTCAAAATATCACAAACGTTGAGTCTCTATATACTTGAATTGTTTAGGTTGTTTTAGAACAAATTAAAGGTTTTTGTCATTTTTCTCTTGGATACTATTTTTTTAAAATAGTAACTAAGAACCTTATCTTCTATAGAGCTAACAAAAACAATTTATTTTTTTATCAAATCTTAACCGTCAAGATAAAAGGTAACTTTTTATTACTTTACCCAAAATGTACAATTTTTATTCTTTACGCAAGAAAACTAATATTTTTTCTTGTGTTTTTTTTTTTGTATAATTAATTATTCCTTTGAAGACCATGTACTACTAAGAACTTAGCCATATTAGCAATTCATATGTGTTAAAAGTTGGGGTTTTGAGTGATTATGTTTAGCATACTATGGAAATTAAAGCATAATAAAATATTAGAAGTGTATAAGAACACCAATCATGGAATCATGATTTCCTATATATGCTCATTTAGTAACGAAATTAAGATTTTCATTTGAAGAATAAAAATAAATTTTAAAAAAACTCTTAAATAAATAAATCAAATTGTAGGGATAGAATTAGCGACATGTAAGAGTTTCATAGGCCAAATAACGAAAATTCCATGTTAATAATCTATGTATATAAACACTGATATTTTGTGAGACTCTACAAGATGCTTTCAATTCGAGTTGGGATTCCACAAATTGTATTTAATTCAGATTATGATTCTTGGAGGCTACTCAACCCTAAAACCTAATTTATTGGAAATTTCACAAAGAGATCAAGATCTCAAATACTTCGCAAATTGAAATTGATGGATTATTCATATAGAGATATCGAATCTAAATCATTCTAGTTCGCGAAATACGCCACTAACGGCCCTTGAATCATGAATAAACCTTAGCAGAGTAGAATCAAATGATAAACAGAATTGTACCTGCAATCTATCTTGATTAATAAAATCATGTTTCTTCATATTTTATTTGTATAAATTATTTATTTTCCATATGTTTAAACTTGTCGCAAACAATCTCATTTAAATATGAATTAGCGACAAATTATATAAAAAAATAATTTTTTTCAACCCTACTCGTACCTGTCATCCACACTACTATATATATTCACCACACATTTCACCTCCCCAATAAATCGAAAATTTTTAAAAAGGTTAAAGTGTATGAAACTCATAGTGGCTTCACATGCATTAGATATCTATAAACAACATAGGTAAAATGTACCATATATTAGGTTGCAAATAATGTTGAATGATCAAATGTTACTTCCATTATTTACTTTCCAAGATTGTGCAGGATGACAACATAGTCCTTTCACAATAATTTAACTGTTAAAAAAAGGCCCTTCAACATGCTTACTTTCTTCATTTTTTACCTATAGTTAGCCCCTACCATTTTTTTCTTATAATAGGCCTATATTATTTATGGCCTATTTTTTCTATTATAAGATTCATTATATTACTACGTGGCAATATATATAGTTTTATTTTAGAAAGTGGGACCCACTTGTATACTTTATGTGGACCCTACTGTTGCCGAAAGGAACAAAAAAATTATGATACTTTTATACGTGGCAGGTAATTAACGGATAACTGGTATTCGGTGTCGGGATATGTTTTTTGTATACGTGTCAGTTTTCCCGCGGCGGTTAATTTGGCCGTTGAATTTGACGGCAGGGGTATACTAGGAATAATACAATACTTTTTTTTTTTAATATAGTGAGATTAATTATAGTGATATTGTTTTTTTATCAATTGTTTGATTTGTTGTATATAATGAAAAAGGTGTATTAGAATGTATATAATATTGAAGTTGGTCGGTTAGAATATGAGTAGTATCATGTGTTTTTCATACTATGATTTATTATGCGTTAAGATCGATTATATCGCACTTATATTTGTAAACAAACATTGTACTATAGTTTAATGTTAGTATTAGTTATATATTTATACATTGAGGAGGACTGGATTTAAATCCTGGCTTCACGGGTGGTTCAATTACTTTTCACCAACAACACAATAATATTTTTATATTTCTTATGGATACGTTATTAATCATATCTCAGTTTCTGACAGTTTTTATATATAGATAAATATGATTTTTTTCAAAGTTAACAGGTGTACTTGTTCCGACTTATAAAGATGGGTTCGCCTTGTTCATACACCAAACATTATTAAAAATAAAGATTTTGGAGCTCGATTTTTTAAGCAATTTTAGTAATGCTACCACCAGTCCTTAATTAGGACAAACCGAAACCCTAACATAAATTATTGATGGGCTTGTAAGGATCCATGTTTTGGTTGTAATTTGTAAAGCCCGTTTGTTTTCGTATTGTGGTAAACGGTTTTTGTTATTTGTGTTTGTTGTGACTTGTGTCTGTCCACTTTTTTTTTTTTTTAATGGTGAAATAATATGCATAACATGACATTGGGTAGCATTACACAAATTTATACAATTCAATTACAAAATTATTATTTGTTACTACTCTTTTTCTTAATTTTAATTTATTGAGTCATTGCTTCATGCATGAAATATATATATATATATATCTAAATAAAAGTTAGAATCTTGCGATAATTTTAAATTAAGTGTGTGTATAACATATATTTCCATATAAAAATTTAGAATTTGATAAATTAGAAAAGTTAAAATATTTTTATATTCATAAACTTTAAATCTTAGTTGCAGATGAGGATAGGTTGCCATCAACTTTTGCATCTAAGGCATGGATAAACATTAGGATAAATGCTTCAATTTAGAATCATTGAGTTTGAGATTCTTTTAAAAATAATGTTTAATAGAGTTTGAAACCTTGAGAACACGATTTCATTTTTGTTTGTATGTATATATATGTATCATAGGATATATTCTTGGATTTTTGTTAAGATAATTGTAAGGTTCGAGTTCTTCCCTATGCATGGGGGAATAATAAGCTATGATTTTCAAAATGAAAGGTATCAAGCAAACTCCTCACATCAACTACTTGCAAATGTTAAATTTATGCAAACTTTTAAACTTTGTATTTTAGCAGCCGACCACTATAAGCCATTAATACATTTGGATCTAATCTTTTCTTGTCCTTACATTTCAAATATATTTAGTAGGTTTGAAGATTTATATCTATCATTTATATGTATTCCCTTTTGGCATATTAAGGTTGAGGTGCTTTAAACTTTGAACATTAAAAGCATTACTTAAAGAACAAATTTGTCTTTTTCGTATTACTTCCTTTTCGTTTTATTTCATATGACACCACTTGACTTGACATGATGTTTAAAAAAAAGATTTGAAATTTATAATCTAAAACAATCCAGAGATATTTATGTGGTTGAAAATCATTTCAATAGAGATAAAAAAAAGTATTTTAAAGTAAAATTATTTCTAATTATAATAAGGTAACATTTTTTACGAGACGAAAGGAATATAATTTTGTTATATTTTGGTACTATTATTTTGTAAAATTAATACACAAGTCTTCTACCAAGAATCATGCCCCTAAAAGTTGTTAAATGTTTTGGTAGGGGCGTGTGGAGGACCATCTCATCACACTATTAATTTCTTTTTGCTAAGCTAATTGAACTCGATCGACTATTAGAATTGAAGTTATCGTTTTAAAATTCAGAACTAATAAAATTAAAGAAATATCATGATTCTCCCTATGTTTGAGTTACTGGAACAAAATGTAAAATTTATTCATATTTAATAGATATGTCAATTCTAATATACAACAATATTAAGAGTGAAGCAAAGCTACTGGATTTAGCTGAATCCGTGATTAATACTATATATACATTTTGCAAGATTGAAAAGTTATAAATATGAAAAAATTGATGCGACGCATGGCGAATGTATCAAGATTCAAGTACATCACTTATAATCTTTATAATTGTTTGTTTCAATATTTTTGTTGTATACTAACATAATAGTATTATATAAAATAAAAAGAAAGTATAATTCGTCTCGAAGAGAATAATTATTATAATAAAATTTTATTTTTTTAAAATGACTGTGATAGAGAGATCGAAGTATTTTACCCTTCAATATTTGACCTTGTGGTTACTAAAATGTCTCCAACTTAACCATTTAGTTTATTTGTCAGGTATTTAGATAGTACATTGAATTAAGCTTGAGAACGATTTTCATTATGTTATTTGTTTATTTGCTTAATTATGAGTCTTAATACCACTCATTTTTTAAATTATTCCTAAGCACTTGATACTTCAATTCTTGTGTCACATTTTTAGAGGTTGAGTAAAATTAACAAACTAATTAGTCCCATTGTCATGCACCTAGCAATAAGATGTTGAAAATTAGTGCATTTAAAATGAACGTACCAAATCATACAAACAAAAGCAAATAATTAGCCTAAGCACTAGGTTCCTAAAGTCTTAATTAATCTATAATAAACCTTAATCATTGAAGTGGTTTTTATCTAATTGGGTAAGTACAATTATTAACTTTAATTTAAAAGTATTAGAACTCTTAGATTAATTATCAACGAAAATTTTTAAATGGTACATCAAAATGTGTCATATGTTCATATGAGTGTTCTGAGTTTTAAAAAGAAATGTTTGGATGGTAAATTACAAATACTTTTCACACTAAATAGGCCTAACTCACACCCCGATGTGGGACATTTTGTCATTCTTTAACACCCTACCTCACATCCAGTGCTTAGCATCTGGTGCATGAATAATTTTTAATTTTAGGGGTCCCAACATTGGGTGAGACGGGTCCTGCTCTGATACCATGTGAAATTAGGTCCTAGACCTAACTCACACCCCAAAAGCTAGCTCATAAGGAGTAGGATTGTCCATGCCTTATAAGGAGTCCACCCATCTCATTAACCACCGATATGAGCCTTTTTATTCATTCTTTAACAAGATCAACCATGAATCATGAAGTAATACATTGATCATTTCAGAGAACATATGTAACATTTTTATTCAAATACGTAATTATTTATTTATATAATTATTTTTTAAAATTAAAAAATATTTTTCAACACTTAATACTTATTAACTATTTTCAATCAGTTAACTCAAACGAGCTAGCTTTATGTCATATTAAGATAAAACTAAATCATTATTTTGAAGAGAAAAATAGTGGCATAGAAATATATATATAAAAGCAAGAATCAACTAGAAGTAAATTATGAAAAAAGATTAACAAGTTGACATGAGGGTGCAAAATTCTTTTAAGTTCTCTCTCTGTTTATGACTTTATGAATATAATCATGTTCTTATGTTAATTAGTTGTCAAACCCCTAAAATATAACTTTATTGGAATCTTATTGGAGTGCCGTGCATAAACAGTTTTATTTAAAATCCATATACTTTTCTGTTGTCAAAAAGTCAATAGATATTTTTTTTTTGTTTTAATTTTTAAAAATAAACACAAGAAAATAATTTATGAACATGTATATAAAAACGAGGAAACGAGATCTCTAGACTTCTCCCAATTTGAATAGAAAAAATATACTCTTTTTAAATCTCTTATATCAAATCATTTCTCCTAATAAAAACTTAAATCATCAAATATTATATCAAATCAATATATAAATACGTGTCAAATGTTTGCATGTACTCTTTTTCCCTTTTTATCATAATTAGTAAATGGTGTATAGATTTTTACTACTTCATAAATCACTTAACTATAATGATAAATAAGTACAATTTAATATAAATTAGTGGTATATATTAGGTTTTTCAATTTGATTTTGCACTATGGGGTTTGAATTTTTTGTTTTTAGTTTTGTAAAAGTGTAACCAGAATAAATTTAGTTTGGTTTGGTTTTCCTTTATTTGGTTCATTTTTTTCGATTTGATTATTCAATTATGTCAATATATAATTAATAACATAACCAAAGTAATAATATTGAATCTCTTAAATATATTTTTTCATATAAATCATAAGAAAAACTTAAAACACAATATTTATAAGTATACCTATTATAGATGTTCAAGCAAAAACTATAAACGTAATCATATATATTGATAATTCGATTTTTTGTTATTTGGTTTTCTATTTTTTCTAAATTTGAAACAAAAAAAAACTATATACATCAAGATTTCTTATATCCACCGTACACGTGTCTAGATCTTATAGCAAGATCTCTTATATATATTCCCTACAAGCCCTCACAACCATTCCTCCTCCACTTCAACAATTTTCTCCTCATCTCCATTTTTCTCCCTTTGCCTTTTCTCTCTCATTCTCCTTTTGTCCAAAAAAATTCAAAAATTTAAATTCATAACAAAAAAAGGCCAGTAAAATTACTAGTTTAACCTCAAATGTTAGTTGAAACTTGTCCCTACAGTAACAACTAATTTAATTTTGTATACCAATACTTTTCTAAACATCATGGTACACTCCATGCCCAACATGTCGTCAACTGCTGTGATGGACGACGATGATTTTGACGTCCGTCACAGCAGTTTCTCGGCTTATGACCCGAATCGCCTTAGCGAAGACGGGTCCCCTCCCATGTTGTCTCCATGGAACCAAACTTGTTCCCCTTTTACTAAATCCTCTTGGCATAACTTGGATGATAATTTTCCAAAAAATTTGCCACAAAATGGACTCATTGGTTCCCTTGTTCGTGAAGAAGGACATATTTATTCTTTAGCTGCAAAGAATGATATTCTTTATACTGGATCCGATAGCAAAAACATACGTGTTTGGAAAGATATGAAGGAATTTTCAGCTTTTAAATCAAATAGCGGTCTTGTTAAAGCTATTATCATCGCCGGAGAGAAGATATTCACCGGTCATCAAGATGGAAAAGTTCGAGTTTGGAAGGTTCGATCCAAAAACCCTAACAACCATAAACGTGCTGGGAGTTTGCCAAAACTCATGGACCTTTTCAAGGCTTCCATTAAACCTAGCAACTACGTAGAGGTAAATAATTACTTCTTTGACTCTACGTTTCATTTTATATGACACATTTTTTCTAATGTTCTATGTAAGAAATGTACTTGTTTTTTCAATGACGACTTCTTTAGGACCTTTCATAATTTATTGATCTGATTCTTTTTTATAGGCCAGTCAAAAAAATGTGTAAGGACATGATTTTTTCATGATCTTGATTTTTTTCTAGTGTAATGAGATTTGAATCGAAATCTAAGTTTATAATGTTATATTTTACGTGACTAAATATAATTATATTATGTCTAAACAGGTCAAACGTAATCGGACCACTCTTTGGATTAAGCATTGTGACGCAATTTCATGTTTAAGCATGGACCATAGTGAAGGCCTACTCTACTCAGCTTCATGGGATAGAACGTTTAAAGTATGGAAAGTTGATAAATCCAAATGTTTAGAGTCCGTTAAAGCTCATGACGATGCCGTTAACTCCGTCGTCGCTAGTGTAGACGGAATCGTCTACACCGGTTCGGCTGACGGAACCGTCAAAGTATGGAAAAGAGAATCTAACGGAAAAACCGTAAATCACGTTTTTGTTCAAACGTTACTTAACCAAGAATGCGCCGTTACGGCTCTAGCGGTTAATAAACCGGGTTCAGTGGTTTATTCCGGTTCATCAGATGGGTTTTTAAATTTTTGGGAACGTGAGAAGAAAAAATTAACACATGGTGGGGTACTTAAAGGGCATAAATTAGCGGTTCTTTGTTTAGCCGCTGCAGGAAATTTGGTTTTTAGCGGTTCAGCTGATAAAAATATTATTGTTTGGAAAAGGGACGGTCCGGTTCACATGTGTTTATCGATTTTAACCGGTCATAATGGACCGGTTAAATGCTTAGCGGTCGAAGAAGATAAAGAATCTTCCTCGACCGGAAGTCAAAAAAAATGGGTGGTTTATAGTGGGAGTCTTGATAAATCGGTTAAAGTTTGGAGTGTTACAGAAATGGCAAATAATTTGCATGAAATGGCCACTATGCAACAAAATGGCCAAGAGGATAATAGTTGGGATTCAATCCCATCCGTTAAATATTCATCCGACGGTTCGAGTGTGTGACACGTGTAATGTTGATGTATGATTTTAATTAGTAGTATAATTTGCATGGTATTTTACACCATGGTTAATTGAGATGATAAGGTAATTAAGGGATTAATAAGGGTGTAAGTGATGTAATTAATGTAGTGTGTATATTTTCTTTTGTGTGAGAATAATTTGCTTTCTTATAATTTTTTACCACTTCGCTATAAATATTTGCTAACTAAAAAGAGTTTTTGGGATCTATTCTTCATAACACGCTGTTGGAATAAATTAAAAATAGTGAATAATCTTCTTTTAGTAATTCAGTATTTGAAATTTATTGATATGATTCATATGAATTATGTTGATTAAGTAGATATAATAAAGGTTTCTTAGTAAAAGTCAAGTTTAAACCTATAGTTCTTAATTAATGGTGAATGAATCTCAATTGTTCCTTCTTTTATTTTGAATGCATTTGCTTATTTGATTTCAATTATAGTAATAATATATTTAGCGTAATTTTATTAGTGGAATTTAAAAAAGTATAAAATGTAATGTTAAACTTAAAAATAATAAAAAAGAGAATAATATCAACAATAGATAATATAATAACCGAAATAAAAAGAATATCCTTCCTTAAAGAATTAGAATGTTCTTATTGACAAAGGAGTAGTTGGATCATGTCAATAACAAAGATGAAGTGTGGCACTATCCCATCTTTTTCATGGTTCTATATAGATAAATAAATATATTTGGAAACTGGCAAATCTGATATCGCATTTATTAATTACAATTATTTGTTATTTCAATGATACTGCGAAGCATGTTCCATGAAACAACTTTTTTTATTGGACATTGTTAATTTTGATCACGCATCAAATAAATTTACCCTCTAAATAATAATTCACAAATCAAATAAAAAGTGTGATGAACTCAATTTTTAAATAAGTGTTGGTGTGAGAAATCAATCGATAACATCTCTCATGGTCATGAAATATTATTTATTGCACCAACTTTAATAACATAGAGTATGACTTGACTTTTTGACCCTTTTAATTTGATAAAAATAATAATTTTAAAAAAAGATGTATGATTGAATTTCTGCCCACGTTCTCTCATCACTACCAGCACTAAAAGATTCTCTCAATGAACAAATCAATAAAGTATTAAGTTAAGACAAATTTTAAGTGAATTTACTAATACACATGCCAAACATGTACGTGCACGTTCTCAAATCATGAAGTCTTTATTTTATATTTAGAAACATATCTGATATAATTATGTATACGAGAGTTGAATACTGCGGCATCAACCACTAGGTACATAATATTTTAATTATTGTGCAAGACATAATAATTAATAGCAAAGGTTTAAATTTTTTACACTATATAATATTTCTACGAAGAGTGTGCGCGGAAATCTTAATTTTTTGATGGTGAAATAAAAAATTTTATTAAGAAAATCTAAAATGTACTAAATTAAACATATTGAAATTGATGACCTTTGTATATTGTAATTTTTTAACAAAGAGGTTTAAATGCCTAGCTTCGCCTGTGATTGCGATGACTTGTGGACACCTCAAAAAGCCCATCAACCACTTCTATAATGGTGAATATGAAAGTAAAATATCAAAATTTCCTGTTCATAATCTACTATACCTGAATGAATAAGACTTGTTAAATCAAACAACATTTCAGAACCAGCCTCACTGACAACCTAGTGCATACAAGACTTTTTTCA
This sequence comes from Solanum lycopersicum, assembly GCF_036512215.1. Lineage (NCBI taxonomy): Eukaryota > Viridiplantae > Streptophyta > Magnoliopsida > Solanales > Solanaceae > Solanum > Solanum lycopersicum. The sequence goes on along the minus strand of NC_090803.1, from coordinate 65,922,157 downwards.
ATAATCTTCTTAATAACTGTTAATTGATATTCATTAGTGCATTTCAAAGTTGACGAACTTAAACAAATATCAGAGCCCCAGAGCCATCCCAATTCTCGGTTTACTGATCAATGATGGACCCCATATATGTTGTCCACACTTAAGTTGGCAGGCCTGGCTTACGAGGGGTGTTAAGTTGTCCCACATCGATGGCCAAAATATCGGTGGACATACTCAGCAGCCAATTTTATCTCCATAGAGAAATTTTATAACAAGGCTCATTGTCCTTGCAAACAGAAGTAAAAACAGACATTGGACTGAATTGTGGAGTAAAAACCAATACTGGATTTATGAAACACAAGGCCAAGACATGACATATTGACTCCTGTGATATTCCCCATTACATCAAATGAAAATTTCAATTCAAATAGCTTCAAAGAAGTTACACGAATGAACTTACATCTATATACACTAGAAATGTGATACAATGAGAGATGAGAAAAGTTTAAATTGTACAAAAAAGTAAATAGAATTGTATGAAAACTTTATCTATCTTAGGTTGGAGTTATTATTTCTAGAGTATGAAGGGAAAACGTCTACAAGAGGATCTAGGATTCACCACCACTCTTAAGTAGAAATCACTTCTGATAATCTTAGTAAGAGAGCCTGCGAGAATGTCTCTTTGATACAGAATGGTTTTTAGAATTTGGTCCCTGAATATAACCACTTCTACTGCCAAATGAATTTGAGTCAAGAATGGCACTGCCTCCTTCTAGTATTTTAAGTACCTGGATATTTAAACGAAATAACGAATAAATTTCCCACCATGCATCGGGTAAATTAGGCCTACGGAATGGAAAACAATAGACTAAGCACACCTCTCTAATACAAAATAAAAGAAGAAAACAGAACCTTTGAAATGGGAGGTCGCAGATGAGGATCTTCCTGTAGACACATATAAGCAGCATGACTCATTGCCTGTAGTTCATAAGGGAAGTTTTCAAGCTGAGATGACGTCAAGTTGGAGTCGAGCAGCTGATTTTTAAAAGCTGAAAGATATGGTCCCTTTCCAGATATAGGGGAAAGGCTTCCTGGAAGAAGGTGCTGACCTCTGTAGCATTGCAAGTCAGTGGTTTTTCTACCAGTTATCAACTCCAATACCACCAAGCCAAAAGCATATACATCAACTTTTTCCGTGACCTTCCCATCATTGGAGTATTCTGGGGCAAGATACCTGAAAAACAACTCCAAAATAATTCTCATCAAGTAACCATCAATTTACATGTCAACTTAAACAAACAGATGACTCGGAAAAAAGAAATTCAAACATAAGCTGTCTTAGAGCTTGGGATCTATGTTTAGATGTATACGACACTAGGCCGAAAAGTTCTAGTCTATCAATAATAATAAGCAACAACTAGGGGAAGATTGAATTTTAGTTAGCATAGACATAAAGATAAAACAAAAATTACCTTGAAGTTCTAATTAGATGTTCATCATCTTCAGAAACTTCCCATTCATTGTATAATTGTGCAAGCCCAAAATCAGCAACCTTGAATAACCCATGTGATTAGGTTTTATCAATTGCTTTTTACAAAAAGAGAAGTGTTTATCCATAAAACACACACAATTATAGATAGCTTCAGAACTCACCAAAGGTTCAAAATCGTGAGTCAAGAGGATGTTTTTTGGTCTGAGATCCCGGTGAACTATGCATCCCACTCTGCAATCTTCATGAAGGTAACGTAAGCCTCTTGCTGTCCCGATAGCTATCTTAAGACGTGAGCTCCAATCTAGAGCTGTTTCTTTTGTTCCTGCAATATTTATTTGAACTTCATAAAGCTGCACCATAGGTTGGATAGCAGATGAACTTCAACGAGAAAAATGAAACAGGAAATACCATGCAAATGGAAGTCCAAGGACTTGTTGCATATAAACTCATAGACAAATAGTCTCCTGTTCCCCTGAATGCAGTAACCAACCAGCAGCACAACATTCCTGTGCTGGGCACAGCTCAATACTCGAACTTCTCTACGAAAATCAGCTTCTGCTTGAGATCCAATAAACTTCAGCTCTTTTACTGCAACAACCAATCCATCCCTTAGAACGCCTTTATGAACCAGTCCGTACCCACCTTCTGCTAGAAAATTTCTGTCTGAGAATCCATTTGTTGCTTCTTCTAGCTCTTCATAGCGAAATAGTTTCGGAGGCTTTCCAAAAGATGGTGCTTTACATTGACAGAATGAACATAGAGGAGGAGGTATCGAGGAAGTTCGACCTAAAGAGACTGCTTCTCTGATGCTGGAGTTAAGATAGTCCATGTCAGTGTCTCGATTTAACTTGCTTCTTTGGGTACTCAGGTTTTTGTTGTACCCGATAAAATTCTTATTTTCATTTCTAGAAGTGACTGAAAGTGAGGTACTTTTGCAGTTTTCTACAGCTGAATAGTTATCAGAGATGATATCATTCTGCGGAATCCAAAGGATTGTTTTATGATTATGATTTTGAGATTTAGGAACAGTTGAAAGAGTTATTATCCTTTCCCCAAACGAGGGAAGGTCATTTACTGGATGATCACGCCCACTTTGCTTGTGGACCGGTGAAAATGTTTCTCTATCGAGCCCTTCATACAGGGGATTCCGTTCATATAGAAGGAATGTGTTTGGATCCGTCAATGAATTCAGCAACGAAGTTCTGATATAGGATGTTCTTTGATCCTCGGGACTGCTCACCGGAGTAGAATGCTTCATTCTTTCATCCTGTAAGTCTCTACTATCCAAAACAGGAGAGGAATTGGCAGAAAAGAAAGGAGTTTGTAGTTCCTCTGAAGATCCTAGATTTAACCTGAGAACTTTCGGTTTGGAACCCTTCATCACTACAATGTTGCAACGAAGTTCTTCCATGCAATGCTTAAGCTCTAACTTCAATTTTCTGTAGAACAAAAGTGATAAAACATAAAGAAATGAGTCCACTAGATATTAAAACAGGGGAAAGAGAAAAGGGAAATAAACATATTGCCTTGTGCACAGCAAAGAATAATGAGATAGCCCCATATAAAAAAGTAGAAAAAAACTACAAAAGCAACTAACAATTACAATTACAGTATCCAGTAAGGTATGTGGAGAACTTATAGAAGTAACATACGCCTCCTATGTACATGTCTCGGTTAGAAATTAGAGGAGAAACGGCATATGGTATTACTATATTGATACTACAGCTTTTCCATAATCCAGCAATACGCATGCAAATCAACTTGAAGTTATTGTAAAAAATCCATTTCGCGTTGGTAACAGAGATGAGGCAAGGAGAGAAAGTGAAAAAGGATATAATACATTTACATGCTATTACTTGTCCAATATGACCCAGCTGACTGCATTGCTTTTGGCTTCAACTGCCACCACACCAGCACACAAAGCTGAGACGGCCTTAATTCGCACCCTAACCTACAAACAGTAGATGATTCAAATCTCAATTTCATTATTGTTAGACATGCTTGTTTGCAAGGGTAATATCATTTTTCTCATTGCAATAGCTATAACTAGACTTAATATTTTTCTCAATAGCTATATCTTGATCTTTAAAAAGAAAGATAACTACTTAAATGCACACTTTGTCCTTACTCGACTCCATTTTTTTCTCCTAATTTCATTAGTCCAGGAAAAGATAGAAGTCCACCGGCACATTGTAGTGCTAATGATTGATCACCAAAACTATCACTGTTTTATCATGCCTATTAGCAGAAGTACAAAAGATTCCTTCAATATATTATTACCTACCAGCCATTGATCTGCAGAGCACATGCAACTCCTTACAAATTATTAGCTTTAAGTACAACAGTTTACATTGGATCCTGACAAGCTTAGAATCTTCTTTAATCCATAAAAAACTCAATCATATGACAATTGACATAGAGATTGAAGAACAAATTAATATAGGTAACTACTGAATTACACATACACCTGTAATTGATTTTCAACTTATTTTCTACCTCGGTGCACCAGAACGACATTGTTATACACATACATCAATCTAACATAGGCTAAAAGTTCAAAAAATTTCCCTCTTACTAAAGCAAATGTACTAAGCTCACGCTATGCCGGTGGTTTCAGGAACAGTCTATTGCAGCCTTAGCTTACATTTCTGCAAGAGGTTGTTTCACAACACAAACAGTGAGCTCCTGATCACGGGAAGCAACTTTACCGGTTACACCCAACTCCCCTTCTCTCTAGCAGTTCTTACCATTAATAAAAAAAAATTAGTACTAATTTTTACTCACATCTATGCGATCGTGAAATTGAAGAACCATCTGAGAGCAAGACTCAGTGATTTGTCCAATCCGATCATGTGAATTCGCCCGTTCATTACTCCGGCAATCTCCTCTCATTTTTGGAAATCCCCAGAATCTTCTTCTCTCTGTAATTTTTTTTTTCAAAAAAAAAAAAGGTGAAATCTAAATGATACATACGATTAATTACTTGCCAAATTCAACGGAAAATATACCTGATTTCTCATCGGAAAACACGGCGAGCAATGTAATGCAATCGCCAGGACGAACAACGTGAGTTAGAGCCCAAGCTAATGCCGTCTTATTGATCACCTTCTCCGCCTTCACGGCGACGATCACCTTGTCGGCTAGATTAGGAGAAATGCCACGTGGCATCGACTGAGTACGGCGCTGAGGTTTTGGCGGGAACATTGTATGACGTCAGATTCCGGCGACCGGTGAAGTTTTTACTACGGCGAGAGCGAGAAAAATGTCCTTTGAAGTTGAGCAGTTGGTTAACTACTTGCCGGGAGAAGAAAGCTTTGTTGTCTATAATATGGGGAGCTAAAAAGTGGGGCTACTTTATTTATTATTATTATAAAACATCTAGTATCTATATTATAATTCGATTAAAATTTTAATTTTTTAAGTATATAGATTTTTTACCTAAAAAGATTTAACTTTAAAATTTCTAATTAAAAAATAAAATTATATTTATCATTCAATCATAATTTTTATTGATTTCACCTAACTATTAAAATAGTAATTTTAAAGGTGGATTAAATCGTATATTAGAGTAGATTATCAAATATAATAACATCAATTGAGGTGGACGTATGAGGTGCAAATTCAAATTAGTGAAGTGTAAGTATTTAAGAGTCCAATTATTTGAATTGTCACCAAAAGCTATTAATGAGAATCATATAAAATTATATTTCTATGATAAGAGAATAAAAATAAACCGTAAAAGAGTAAATAATTTGCTAAAAACATTCTAAACTATTAATTAATAGTAGAAGATAAAGATTTTGATTAAGAGTATTTAAATTTACTTTACGAGTTTTGATGAATTTGTTCGTGTCCCCGACTTTCTGATTGAAATATCATCGATCTCCTTCTATCGAAATATTCATATGAAAAAGAAAATCGAAATGTTATTAATCTCTTTCTCTCAAAAAATGAAAAATATTTGTCCGAAATCATGAAAGGCGAGGGTGTAAACATAAACAGCCAAGCAAAAGGGGGAGTCATGAGGTGTACAAGTCCATAAAAATGATGTGTGGAGGGCAATGTAGGGCTGAGATGAACAGATGAAGACTAAAGACTCAGAATACTTTTTAGAGTGTGTATTTGTATATATGTTATTAAAAATCAGAATTTGATAATTTTCAGACTTTAGAGTAAAGGGAAAATAAATAAAATAAAACAATTGCATTGGCATGCATGCCATGTTGTTTTCAATACAGCTAGGTCAGGTCACACAAAAAAATCATGTGATTACACTTATTACGCAATTAATGCTTGACTTTCATTAACCTATCTTAATTATTACTCAATCAATTGCCTAGTCATAATTAAATATCTTTTTTTAAAAATTAATATTTATTCGAAATCACAATCATATAATACTCCCTCTGTATTTAATTATTATTAATTTTTTTTAATTATTTTTAATTACTTATTTATTTTGATAAATTAAAAAAAAATTGATTTTTAAGACCTTCATTTAATTATTTTAAAAAAAGTAGAACTTCTTGATAATCTTAAGTTTTAATTTAATGAATCTATTTCATAATTAGTAGAGGTAAAATGTAAACTCACTATGTCAATAATTATTTTCTTAATAAATATGTCAATTCAAAAATTGTACACAATTAGGGACAGAAGGAGTAATTAACTAATTACTCCAAATCATTTACCAGGAAGACATTAGATTTCAATCTGTTGTGTTGAAGAGTGTCAGATCGGATGAAAAAGAGATGAATGCTCTCCTTATATGTTGTTGCATAGTTTTCTTGCATGATGAAGTTAGTTAAGCTAGAGATTCATGTATTTATATGTTATTAGAACAAAATAATATCTATCTATGACGAACCTTCATATTAAATTGTTTATACTCCAAATATTTATTCATAGATATGAGCTGAGATATTAAAGTGTTTCACATTGAATAAACAAAAATAAGTAATTTGCTTATATATGATTTTAAACAATCTTCAAATTCATAATTTTTGAAAGGCGAATTTCCCTGGAGTGAGTCTAGTACTTTTCTTTAACCTAAAAATCATGAACGAAAGCGAACCATTTCAAAAATATATTATCAGAACTAATTCATGATTTGTATTTTGTCCTTTATTATTCTTTTCATTCATTTATATATATAAATTCAATTTTCGAATTAAAGCAACTGAGTTTAGATGAAACTATTGTTCATCCTACCATTGTGTAGAGAAATTAAGTTAATTACTTAGAAGAAGATTTTGTTGGAGAGATGTTGGCATTGTTACAACCCATGGGCCATGATACTAATTGAAAATATAATATTGATCACATGGGGGCAGGCTGGCCTGGCCATGAAAGGGTCAACACATAATGCAAGTCATAAAAAGCTCAACACTTGCTAAGTTTAATTTTTGTTTTTCTTCCCAATGCTTTTGTAATATCTCTAACATCGATCATTTCCATCAACCAATTGAATGACCTGCCGCAATGTTTCAACTAACTCTTCAAGTTTACGTCTGTACCAATTGTTAGAATCGAAATAATCTAGTGTTATAAACTAGTAAAAGAAAATCTCGATTGATAATAAGTAGTAATATTGTTTAATTATAAGAGTACGTATGCAATACATTTATCTTACATTCATTGAGTAACAATATGGTTTAATTATAAGAGTATGTATGTAAGACATTTATCTTACGTTCGTTGATTTAATTAAATTGGTATGAATAAGTTTTTACTGTGAAATCATATTCTAAAAATGACACCAAGGTTTTGATGTAATATATGCTTATAGTTATATATGATAGCATGACATTATTTTAATTAATATACATAACTCAAATATTAGATTTATTAGGAGTCAAATAGAAGAAGAGAAGCTCACAAAAATAATTAGGGGAAGGACAGGACAGAAGTGGCTCCACTCCAGCTGGGTGGAAACAAAGGCCTTGCGAGCTTACAAATCAACAATGCTTATGAACGTGAGTAGTGATCAATGAAATAGGTTAATATTTTTATTTAATTTGTTAAAATCGTAATGAACAAAATTACTATTTGATATATATTAGTTGGCATGTCACTTCGGATTATTTTTTCGATGGAAATAAATAAAGATGAAGGTAGCTCTCCTTATCACTAACATTAATCATCATAACAGAACATTTTTTTAAAAAAGGAAAACATCAATTCACAAATTAACACATAAACAAAGACAACGTGAAATTGTTGGTGAGTTTGAGGGAATGACAAGACCTTGTATTATGCACAAAAAAGATGCAATTTTTTTTTCATTCAAAGGACAAAATTTGAAATTTTTTAGTTCGGACATGACAAAAAAGTATTTTCTTTTAGATTCTCTACACAAAATACAAAATCATAACTTATTTATTTAAATAAAAATAAAATGTTAGGTTATTAGCATTTTAATATTAATATTTAACATATTAAATTGTTTATTTTGGAGTTATAAGAATGACCATTAGTAAGCATTTGTGTTTTAAACTACCAATTTAATCGTGTTATTCATCTTTGACTTGGTAGCCATGTAATGCAATTACTTTTGGCTTTATTGGCTGAATTCATTGTGAGATACAAACATTTCAATAAACATTGAAATGGATAACTTCTACATCATCCATTAGCATTGATTATTCATCACTTTATTTCATTCTTAATTTATCTATTACTCTTTATAACCTATGTAACTCCTATTATAACCTATGTAACCTATGAAACTCCTAAGACCATTATCTTCACTATTTACTACCTCTATTATCTTCCTATTCATTGCTAAGAAGACTTCTTTTAGTATAAATAGTGGTGGTCTTCATTTAGTTTGGTACACACAATACACAAGAGAAAAAACATAAAGTGAAAGTGTTAGTCTAAAAGAGAGTTCTTATTAGTTGAAGGGAGATGTTCTTTTTTGTGGAGTTTTGAACTCAACTCTTGTCCAGAGTTGTTGAGTTATAATTTGTGAAGGCTATTGTATCCTGGAGGGGACAAGTCAAAGAGAACTACTGTTGGACCGGTGAAAACATTTGTTGCAGTGGGTTTAAATCTTCTTAAAGAGAGCGAGATATCCGCGACTCAGCCTTAAAGAGATTTATTTTCTTCATTTTTTATTTTCAATTGTAATCTTTTATTTTTTGTTATCTAGCAAGTTTTTCACTAACATAAAATTACTATAACGAACTCTAATTCTCAACATAAATACTCAAGTATTATGAAATCATTGATAGCAAAATTACAACGGTAACACTTCAACCGTTGAATTACAACAAAAAATATTAAAATAACATGTAAATAAAGATAGAGTTGAGAATATAAATAAAAAACTTAAGACTCTAGAAAAGAAATGAGTCATGAGACCATCGAACAGTTACTTTCACAATATGGATCCCAAACAAATCTATTGTTGGGTTGTTTTTTCTCGGGCCTCATTATTCTTGGTCCTCTTCTCATTTATATTTTGAACAACATTTTATATCGAGTGAATCAACTCCGAATGACCAATGTCTCGTTCGTGAGAAAGTATACATATTTCTACACGATGATTTCGAGTAAATAGACTACGACTCTCTTTTGATATGTTGTCAATAATGGGCCATAATAGGCCAAGCACAAAAGGGAGTAGTTGTAGCCCAAGAGTTCTACTGCCAAGGCCTGGTAGTTGAGCAATTTTGGGCCATCTTATTATCATTCAACACCAAAACTTGATGGACGTCTAAAATATTTTTACAATCACATTTCAAATGTAGAAATTTTGAAGTTTTGAATAAACAACAGTGGCATGAGGCACAAATTTTGTCTATCATTTCATTCATAAAGATCGGGAGCCAAGCGCGGAGCAAGGAGAACTTCGAGTGGAGAAGCTTTGAGTACTGTCAATCCAAAGCTCTCACTCATATCAATCGGTTCATCCGAAAGCCTCTTCATGTCAAACCCCTGCAGCAACATTGCTATTACAAAGGGCAAAACTTGAAGGGCTAACGAAATTCCAGGGCACATTCTTCTTCCACTACCAAATGGCATTAACTCAAAGTGATTGCCCTTTACATCCACATCCTTGTGGGTCGACAAGAACCTCTCTGGCTTAAACTCGTGAGGATTTGGCCATATATTAGGATCGCGCTGAATCTTCCATATGTTCACTAATAAGCGAGTGCCTTTTGGTATATCATACCCACTGATAGTACAATCCTCCATCGACTCGTGTGGTAAAGAGAGCGGTCCAGCTGGATATAAACGTAATACTTCTTTAACAATAGCTTGAAGATAAACTAAGTTTTTTATATCCGATTCTTGGACCCATCTATTCTTGCCAACATGAGCATCTAGCTCATCTTGAGCCTTTTGAAGTGATTGATAGTTGTTGAGTAGTAGAGATAAAATCCATGTTAGAGTTACCATCGTTGTGTCTGTGCCTGCCGATAGCAGAGCCTAAACAAGACAAATTCAACAATCGGAACCATATACGTGATCATACAATTTTAGAGTAATTTGATCAGAAGTAACGTACCATACATGTAGCTTTGATAGCGGTATCGGCATCAACTCCAGGTAGATCTCTGTCTTCACAAACGGAAAGCATTACATCCATGAAATCTTCTTCTTCACCAGATTTAATAATTCGTCTCTTCGTTTTGTGCTCTGTTAACCATTCTTCAACAACAGAGTCCATTTCTTTAGAAACCTCCTTCATCGCTTTCTCATGGCCTCCAATGTCCAGCCATCTTAAATAAGGTAAAAAATCAGCCACAACAAAAACTCCTAACAATTCGAAAAATCTTCTAATTGCTTTGTGAGCTTTATTTATTCCTTCGTCCTCGTTACTCCTTCGCCCTTTTCCGAATAATATTTTCCCCATAGTGTTCATAAATAAATCCCCAATCCATTCCTTCATCTCCATCTTTACAAAACCATTTACATTATTCTTCCCCCAATTATTATAAATCTCTTTAATACCTGATTTTACCTCAAATTCTCTGATGTGTTTGAGCATCTCGATTCGTCGAGCGGAGAAAAGTTCAATTGTGGCAATTTTCCTTGTTTCTCTCCAGTACGGACCGTAAGAACAAAGTCCAAACATAGCATGTTTGTAGCCTATAATCTCTGAAGCCATTGATTTAGGCCGACCTGCTAGGGCTAAATCGTTAGTTGTGAAGCACTCTGTTGCTAATTTGTGATCACTCACAACTACAACCTGATGAACTCCAAGCTTCATTCCGAAAATAGGCCCGTACTTATCTGCCAAGCGGCCCAACATTTTGTGAGGCAAGTGATCAGATTCAGATCCACCGAGAAGGTGGAGATGGCCGATAATAGGCCATGCTCCGCCAGCTTCAGGTACCTTTCTACTACTACTACTCTGCTTTTTAACTGAGTAAAATTGTTTATGAAGAACGAAAAGTAGAATAAAGGAGGTAGCTAATGTAACAACAATTTGAAAGAAATCCATGGCTAATAAAATATGTCAGTCAGTCATCTTCTCTACCGTGGTAAAGTGAAAACACTCGGAACGAGCTCTTCTCATCCATATAAAATATACTCTTTATCTTATTTGTTTTTATTTCCATTAAAATTAAAACGAATGATATGAAATACTCTTATTTTTAATTTTCATCAAGATTAAGACACATGAATTTATATTAAATTCTACAAAAGCATCGACATTTTGACATAACTTCAAAGCGTAAAAGATATACGAATCCTCTCCTATTTTTGGGAGAGTTGTGCACAACTCTTATAAGGAAATAATAATAATAATAATATCCATTAGACAAACGACAAAGTTGCATTGCGAAGGGTGATAGCGTTGCATGTGGACGTAGAGAGGGTAAGGTCATCCCCGACTCAACTTTATTTTATTTTTCATTTTCTACGTTTAGAAACAAAATAGAAAATGAATACTTTAATATCTCTTTATTTTAAATTCTATCCTTATTTTTTAAAAGTTAGAAAAATTACTTTTCATATTCTCTTTATCAAAATAAATATTATTTCACAAAAAGTGATTAAGGAATTTAGCTATATTTCCATCATATACATTCACATAATGTTGATCATAATTAATCAGTCATCTAATTAAGTATTCCCCCTCTAATCAAGATACATGCTTTATTAAATTTCTGGGTTTGTATCCTTAAGAAGATGTGTTAGAAACAACATCTTGCACTAGATGTGTAACTAGGTTTAGTGCTGTATCAATTTGGGTAAGTAGAGCTTCAGAGTTCACATAATTCTTCCATTTATATTGGGTCATTTTAGTGGTAGGATCTATTCTTAGCTTGAATGTTCACGGATAGAGATTCAACCCTGGAATGAAAAAATATTGAAAGAAAACAAAACTAAAATGTTCATATATCATAAACATATTATATATTAATGTTAATGTATTGTACATTTACTGGGATCATTCAATTTTGGGAATGATCACCCATGAAATAATAATTAGTAACAAGATCATACTATGTAGGACCTAATTCGTAGAAAAATTTAAAATTAAAATTTAAAACGATATGAACTCTACACATATATATGTGAAAAGGGAGAACTTTATTCTAGATACATGAGAATAATGAAACAAAGTTACAAATTTCTATATACAATTTTGAATGCCAATATTCAATTTTGATAATTTGCTATTTAAACGTAATTTCAGAGAAAGAAAAAAAATGGCGGATGTATACGAGGGTGGGATGATAGATACAATACGGATGAATAATAAGAATTTTATTTGGAAGAGAGATATGATTGATGAGAGAGAATTTTTCTATGTCAATTCACCATTATTTAGGTGTTTAAATACAAAGATAATTAATCAATTCATTTAAAAAAAAATTGCTTATCTGAATGTATCTTTTAAAATATATGATATAAAATATAAAAAACTAATAATATAAGTAATTGTTTGAAACTAGAGATAAAATTGTATATATGATAGTAATTTATGTCTAATTAAGTAGTTTTTCCTTGTAATCGGCCATCTTCATCTTTTCACTGGATCTAATCTGCCTCAAAACATTTGGGCTCATGGCAGACAAATATGCGCCAATTTTCACATTAAAATTTGGAGCCCATCAAATTCTGTTGAACGATAGGAAGGTAGCCCAAGATTGGTTTACTAACCAACATTAAGGACTTGGCAAGCCGGCTTAAGTCGTTGGCAATAGAGCTCTAGGCATATAACATAGCCGTTTTGGGAAAGGCCCATATTGGAGAGTAATGGAGAAAATAGTCGTACTCGAATTACTCTCTAATCATTGTGTACAAATGCTTAGACATATTAGTGTGAATCACGTGTATCTAGTATAATAGATAAATCTAATCTGTCTCCCTCTTATCTTGCTCACCATGCGCATATCTCTTTCGCCTCTCTCCCATATCCCTCTTCACTTTAATATTCCGCTTGTGTATCGTCTAATTTCCCAAATTCGTTCAAATCACACCATATATATATATAGTGTGTGTCTATTGTGATTTACAATAATTATTTATAATCAGTGCTAATGTAACTAATAGAAATATTAAATAAAAAAAAGAACTAACAGAAATATTACTATGTTTAATACTATTTTATACTACATTCTGCCAAAGAACTCTTATGGAAAGTTGATAATTCCAGCTGCTTAGAGAGCTATTAACTCAGTTGATATTCAATATTCATTGATATGATCTATTCAAAATTTCAAACTTTCTTTAAAAATATGTTTTTGACACTTTACTTTATTTTACTTTATTAATTACGACTATTTATTTATTTCGATTATATCGCGAAGTATGTTCCATGAAACAACTCGGCTTCTTCCTTTTTTCTTCTTCTTGTGTTTAACCAATGGAAACCTCGATTGTTAAACTTTGAGTACGCATCTAGTAGATTCACTTATATGCAATAATTCTTGAAATTATACGAGCAGGGGCATATTCAAAATTTTGAGATGATGGGTGCACTACGAAAAGGAAAATTTAAGATATAAATTCATCCGGTTTAACCTTATTTTGTCAAATAAAAGAATTAAATTTTCTAACTTTGGTTAGAGAGGTGCATCCAATCATTATCACAGACGTTATATGATACTTCAAGTGTGAGTTGACACATTTATGTTTAAATACTTTTAAAAAAATATAATATTGCTATATATAATTTAAAAATAAAAGAAAAGCATAAATTCACGTGAATACGTTGACCCCTCCAGGATATGCCTCTATATACAAAGTGTGTTAAACTCTATTCGAAAAATATATTAGTAGTGGAAAATCATATTCATGATTTCCTCGTTAGATATCACATGTTGTCCAACTCACTAGTACTACCTGGCCTTTTTGAGAGGTACGATGAATTTCTGCCCATGTGATATCATCACTACCAACCCTAAAAGATTCTCACAAGGTACAAATTAAGAAATCATTATGATGTAGACAAATTTTAAGTGAATATATAGACATGCCAAACATGTATGTACGAGAGTTGAATACTGTGGCCTCAACAACTAGGTACATAATATTTTGCTCACTAGGTTAGACGTAACTAAAAAATATAAAAACATGTTCAATCTCTTTAATAGTATGTTAAATTATTAAATGCGTTGATCATATATTTTAACGTAAAATTGTAGATTCAAATTACTATATACACTAAAGTTTATGATCAAGTTCTCGAACTAATTTCTCATTTATATTTTGAGCAACATTTGATATCGAGTAAATCAACTACGACAAAAGATATCTTGCCAATAATTGCCCAAGCACAAAAGGGAGTAATTGTAGCCCAAGAGTTCTACTGCCAAGGCCTGGCAGTTGAGCAATCTTTTTATTATTCACCACCAAAACTTGATGGACCTAATGCAGGACTTGTAAAATACTTTTACAATCACATTACAAATGTAGGAACTTTGAAGTTCTGTTATTATCTGCATTACAATATTACAAACTAGTAGTAAACAACAGTGGCATTTTGTCTATCATTTCATTCATAAAGATCGGGAGCCAAGCGCGGAGCAAGGAGAACTTCGAGTGGAGAAGCTTTGAGTACTGTCAATCCAAAGCTCTCACTCATATCAATCGGTTCATCCGAAAGCCTCTTCATGTCAAACCCCTGCAGCAACATTGCTATTACAAAGGGCAAAACTTGAAGGGCTAACGAAATTCCAGGGCACATTCTTCTTCCACTACCAAATGGCATTAACTCAAAGTGATTGCCCTTTACATCCACATCCTTATGGGTCGACAAGAACCTCTCTGGCTTAAACTCGTGAGGATTTGGCCATATATTAGGATCGTGCTGAATCTTCCATAAGTTCACTAATAAGCGAGTCCCTTTTGGTATATCATACCCACTGATAGTACAATCCTCCATCGACTCGTGAGGTACTGATAGTGGTGCAGCTGGATATAAACGTAATGCTTCTTTAACAATAGCTTGAAGATAAACTAAGCTTTTTATATCCGATTCTTGGACCCATCTATTCTTACCAACATGAGCGTCTAGCTCATCTTGAGCCTTTTGAAGTGCTTTATAGTTGTTGAGTAGTAGAGATAAAGTCCACGTTAGAGTTACAATCGTCGTGTCTGTACCTGCCGCTAGCAGAGCCTAAACAAGACAAATTCAGCAATCAAATTCACATACGAGATCAAAATAGAATCAATTTTGGAATAATTAACGTACCATACATGTAGCTTTGATAGCGGTATCGGCATCGAATCCAAGCAGATCTCTGTCTCCACAAATGGAAAGCATTACATCCATGAAATCTTCTTCTTCACCAGATTTAATAATTCCTCTCTTTGTTTTGTGCTCTGTTAACCATTCTTCAACAACAGAGTCCAATTCTTTAGAAACCTCCTTCATCGCTTTCTCATGGCCTCCAATGTCCAGCCATCTTAAGTAAGGTAAAAAATCAGCCACAACAAAAGCTCCTAACAATTCGAAAAATCTTCGAATTGCTTTGTGAGCCTTATTTATTCCTTCGTCCTCATTACTCCTTCGCCCTTTTCCGAATAATATTTTCCCCATAGTGTTCATAACTAAATCTCCAATCCATTCCTTCATCTCCATCTTCACAAAACCATTTAAATTATTCTTCCCCCAATTATTATAAATCTCTTTAATACCTGATTTTACCTCAAATTCTCTGATGTGTTTGAGCATCTCGATTCGCCGAGCTGAGAAAAGTTCAATTGTAGCAATTTTCCTTGTTTCTCTCCAGTAAGGACCGTAAGCACAAAGTCCAAACATAGCGTCTTTGTAGCCTATAATCTCTGAAACCATTGATTTAGGCCTGTTCGCTAGGGCTAAATCGTTAGTTGTGAAGCATTCTTTGGCTAATTTGGGATCGCTCACAACTACAACCTGATGAACTCCAAGCTTCATTCCGAATATCGGCCCGTACTTATCTGCCATGCGGCTCAACGTTTTGTGAGGCAAGTGATCAGATTCAGATCCACCAAGAAGGTGGAGATGGCCGATAATAGGCCATGCTCCGCCAGCTTCAGGTACCTTTCTACTACTACTACTCTGCTTTTTAACTGAGTAAAATTGTTTACGAAGAAAGAAAAGTAGAAAAAAGGAGCTAGCTACTGTAACAGCAATTAGAAAGGGATCCATTGCTAATAAAATTTATCAGTCGTCTTCTTCGATGTGAGACACTTGAAATTTATGTAGAGAGATTGGGGTAAGTGATAACACTCTTACCTTATTTATTTTTATGAAAACTTAGACGCATGAATCGTAAATATGAATTTGTATTAAATCTATATGAAAGCGTTGACATAACTTTTTTGTATGGAAAAGACAGTCACTGTGGATCCTCTCCTATTTGTGGGAGAGTTGTACACAACTCTTATAAGGAAATAATAATAATAATATCCATTAGACAAATGATAAATTTCCATTGGGAATGGTGATAGCAATGTGTGGACGTAGAGATGATAAGCTCTATTTTACGCTCTATACTACTAGATAATGCATAAAATCAAAGTGATAAAGATAAAAAATTTAATTTAATAATACAATACATTACATAAATATAAGATAAAACACAATACAATGTATAACATAATAATTATTTTATTTTAACAACAATTTAGTAAATCGATAGGCCGTCTTCAAATTTATCACTGTTCGAAAAAAATAATATGTTAGTAGATGAAAATCTCCGATTTGAGTAGAAAAAAAATATTCATTTTGAACTCCGTAACGCATTAATAGAACATTTATAAGAACAACATAATAATTTTGAAAGATGAGTGTTTATGTAATTATGTTGCACTGTTATTTGAATTTGTCCGTTAATTTGTATATTGTATAATTTTTTCTTGCAATATATTTTATTTAAAATTTAAAATAAAATATAAGTTTATATTAAATAAAATATTTGAAAAAATAAAATTTTACATCATATGAAAATTATATCAAGTAATTATTTGGGAAAAAGAAAGAAAAAATTTAAATTATGAAATAAGAAAATAAGAACGAAATAGAAATAATAATGTAATTTTGAGGAGAGAGAAAAAGATTATTTTTTTAGAAAATAAAATAGAAAAGATGAATTTTCACATATAGTCACTTAAAAATAATCTAATTAATATAAATAGCTATAATTTGATAACTAAAATTGATAGTTATATGTTATAGGGAGGAGAGAGGTGAGTGAGAATGAGAGAGAGAGGAGAGAGGCGAGCGAGAGGGAAAAGAGTGAGTGATAGGTGAATTGTATATATGTATATTGGTCAGATAATTGTATATTATACATATGTTTATATATATATATATATATATATATATATATGGCAAGCGAGGCAAGGAGAAGGAGAAGATAGGCGCCCGAGATAGGGAGACAGAGGAGAGAGGCTAGCGAGAGAGGACATAAAGTGAGAGAGATGTGAATTATATATATATATATTGGTTAGATAATTCTATAGTATTATATATTTGTATTTATATATTATGGCAAATTATACATATATAAATGTGGCTAATTATACAAACTTAAAATCAACACACGTAATTAATATATAATATTAGTTGCGAATTATAGCTATAAAAAATTATTACTATAATAAATAATTACCTAATATAAATTTACTTAATCGTTAGATTAAAATTAGTTATTTATATAAAAATCTATATTTGGCGATAAATAGAATTTAGGATTGGAAATGCTATTACAAAAGCATACAAATGTCAAATTGTATTATATGACTTTTTGGTACACTTTAGTACGCGTTACGACACGAAGTTGGTGAGCTAGTACTTTTCGAATAAATTATTGACATTTCTTGAGGGGAACTATTTTTCAAAGTAAAGCTAATTTTTCAAACTTTGAATATTCAACTTCAAATTGAAATAAATCATTGAATACAAACAAAATCAAGCTGAATGTGTTTTTGGTTTTTCAATCGTATTAAAGTTTGATTAATTTTGAATTGTGTTTATCATGGTCATTCAGAGATGTTATTCCTAACAAAATTTTATCAATACTCTCATCTAATTCTAATATTACTAATATTTAACAACTTCTAAGTTACTGTCACGCCTTTGCTATCAACTACCAACTATGCTTAAAATTTTCTTTTAAGTACTAAAACATTTGATTAGTTGGTATATCAAAATCAATGTAATTTCACGTGAAGTGATTAAGGAATCTAGCTATATTTCCATCATATGTATAACACATAATGTTGATCATAATTAATCAGTCATCTAATTAAGTATTCTCCCTCTAATTTCCTTAAGCCATGGTTTATTTTTATTTTTTTTTGCTAGTTGTCCATTATTATGTTGCTACATTTATTAATTTTCTCTATTTCGTTTACGTACTTTTTGGGATTTTTAGTAACAAAAAAGGCAACATTAACAGCAGGACACCCCCTAAAGTTGCTGGATTATGGCCTGTAATCGGCCATCTTCCTCTTTTCAGTGGATCTCATCTGCCTCAGAAAACATGAGGCTCAGGCCAATTTTCACAGTAAAATTTGGAGCCCATCAAGTTTTGGTGGTGAACGATAGGAAAATAGCCCAAGATTGCTTAAGGCCTTGGCAAGCTGGCCTAAGCCGTTAGCGGTAGAGCGCTTGGCCTATAACTATGCCGTTTTGGGAGAAGGCCCATATTGGAGGGAAATGGAGAAAATAGTCGTACTCGAATTACTATATAATCATAGTGTAGAAATGTTTAGACACATTCTAAAATTTGAAGTGAAAATGTCTATCAATACAACGTACGAAAGGTGGTTGAAGGAAAAGATGAATGATTCTTCAAATCTCTTCAGACTGAAATGAAATAATGGTTTGAGAAGGTAATATATAGGCCTAACGTCACAGTTATGAATTTAACAAGGGCTCCAGAAATACTTTTACAATCACATTTCAAATGAAGAATTTTGAAGTTCTGTTATTATCTGCATTACAATATTACAAACTTGTAGTAAACAACAGTGGCATGAGGCACAAATTTTGTCTATCATTTCATTCATAAAGATCGGGAGCCAAGCGCGGAGCAAGGAGAACTTGGAGTGGAGAAGCTTTGAGCACTGTCAATCCAAAGCTCTCACTCATATCAATTGCTTCATCTGAAGGCCTCTTCATGTCAAACCCCTGCAGCAACACTGCTATTACAAAGGGCACCACTTGAAGGGCCAAAGATATTCCAGGGCACATTCTTCTTCCACTACCAAATGGCATTAACTCAAAGTGATTTCCCTTTACATCCACATCCTTGTGGGTCGACAAGAACCTCTCTGGCTTAAACTCGTGAGGATTTGGCCATATATTAGGATCGTGCTGAATCTTCCATAAGTTCACTAATAAGCGAGTCCCTTTTGGTATATCGTATCCCCCAATAACACAATCCTCCCTTGACTCGTGTGGTACAGAGAGCGGCCCAGCTGGATATAAACGTAATACTTCTTTGACAACAGCTTGAAGATAAACCAAGTTCTTGATATCCGATTCTTGGACCCATCTATTCTTGCCAACATGAGCGTCTAGCTCATCTTGAGCCTTTTTTAGTGCTTCGTAGTTGTTCAAGAGTAAACATAAAGCCCATGTTAAAGTTACGATGGTGGTGTCTGTACCTGCCGATAGTAGACCCTGACAAATTCAACATATATATATATATATTTAGTAATCTGCTTTGAAATAGTAACTTTTAGCAGATAATGAACAAACGTACCATGCAATTAGCTTTTATAGCAGTATCGGCATCAAATCCAGGCAGATCTCTGTCTTCACATTTGGAAAGCATTACATCCATGAAATCTTCTTCTTCACCAGATTTAATAATTCCTCTCTTTGTTTTGTGCTCTGTTAACCATTCTTCAACAACAGAGTCCATTTCTTCAGAAATCTCTTTCATCGCTTTCTCATGGCCTCCAATGTCCAGCCATCTTAAATAAGGTAAAAAATCAGCCACAACAAAAGCTCCTAACAATTCGAAAAATCTTCGAATTGCTATGTGAGCCTTATTTATTCCTTCGTCCTCATTACTCCTTCGCCCTTTTCCAAATAATATTTTCCCCATAGTGTTCATAACTAAATCCCCAATCCATTCCTTCATCTCCACCTTCACAAAACCATTTAAATTATTCTTCCCCCAATTATTATAAATCTCTTTAATACCTGATTTAACCTCAAATTCTCTGATGTGTTTGAGCATCTCGATTCGTCGAGCGGAGAAAAGTTCAATTGTGGCAATCTTCCTTGTTTCTCTCCAGTAAGGACCGTAAGCACAAAGTGCAAACATAGCGTGTTTGTAGCCTACAATCTCTGAAGCCATGGATTTAGGGCGACCTGCTAGGGCTAAATCGTTAGTTGTGAAACATTCTTTGGCTAACTTGGGATCGCTCACAACTACAACCTGATGAACTCCAAGCTTCATTCCGAAAATTGGCCCGTACTTATCTGCCATGCGCCCCATGATTTTGTGAGGTAATTGATCTGTTTCGGATCCACTCAAAAGGTGAAGATGACCGATAATAGGCCATGCTCCGCCAGCTCCAGGTACTCTCTTACTTTTACTATGTATTTTCGCTGAGAAAGCATGTTTGCGAAGAAAGAAGAAAAAAACAGAGGAACTAGCTACCATGACAACAATCAAAAAAATATCCATAGTCGCTCCTCCGTTTGTGAAAGCAGCTGGAATCTGATATACAATACAAATTGTTGTCATCCCGCTCTATCTTTATTTGTAAAGAAATGGGAGGCTAAAAGTCGTAGACTATTACTAAAGTGTCGTGATTCATGATATTGACTATGTACCTTGACAATAATTGTTTAAGTCATAGAAATAAAATATCTTCAAAGTAATAAATAATTCTAAAGGGAACAGGGAGAAAAAAGAGAAACCATCCGAATCGAAGGGAATAATCGCCGAGATCTAATTAATTAAAATTAAATTTTAACAATAGTTATTTACTTTCATACTTTTTTAGTATTTTTGCAATCAAAAAATTCTAGATTTACATTATATTTTTTGTAAATTTTTATTATATAGAAGAGTGAAATGGGAAGACGACAAGGGAAAAAATGTAATTTTACGCTAACAAAAATTTATTAAGAAAGATAATTAATAATTCTAGAAACTTTTTTCCATATATGAAGTGAATAATGATCAAGGGAAAAAATGTAATTTCAGACTAACAAAAATCTATCAAGAATGATAACAAAAAAAATTAAATAGTTCTAGAAACATCTCTTAAGTTATTGTTATTATTATGTAAAAATTTAAGGAATTCCATAGTGTAATTCAATAATTTCATTCTGTCCCGACAAATTTAGTATTTACAAAAAATCCCTTAAATTTGTGAAGCCGTGATACTTTAGACTCTAGTGATACATGGTAAATATTTCATTTGAAATGACGTTATGATGTTTGGAAGGCTATGCTAGCACTTAACAGGAGGATCTGACGCCACAGTTGTAGCACTAACATGGACTCCGATTTTGTTACTCAACCACCCTAAGGTAATGCAAAAAGGCCCAAGATGAACTAGACATTCAAGTTGGAAAAAATACACTAGTTAACGAGTCACATATAATAAAAAACTTTGCTCTATTACTAAAGAATCGTTACGTTTATATCCGTCTGCACTACTCTCAGCACCTCATGAATCAATGGAAGATTGCATTATAGGTGGTTAAAATATCCCAAAGGGTACTCGTGTGTTTGTTCAACTTGTGAAAAATTCAACGAGATCCGACTATTTGGCTAAAATCCGATTTATTCAAGCCTGAGAGGTTCTTAATAACTCATAAGGAAGTAGATGTAAAGGGATATGATTTCGAATTGATTCCTTTTAGCCCTGGAAGAAGGATTTGTCCGGGGATTTCTTCAGTACTTGTGTTGTTGCACTTGACTTTGGCTAACGTGTTATTTAAGTGCACACTCTCAATTTCAATTAAGGTTCTCTTATCTTGTATATCATGCACTAGACATTTAAATTGAATTTTTTAAATAAAAAGGTATTTTGTGATTTCAAAGCTCGTCTAAAAATTTATACGAAATATGTTCTTTGTAAATCAAATTTTCTCAATAAGTAAGTTGACGTTTAGACATAATAATTGTACAAAATATTTTGTGAATCAAACCAAGTTGCGTAAACATTATTGATATGTCAAAATTTCCATGCGTGTCAAGAAAAAAAGGATAAAGAAAGATGTTGATCTTTTTATCAACATTGAATGATTCAATTTAGTTATTTGGACACTATCTAGAAGATGGGAGAATAACTAGTGATGGCCATTGAAAATAAATAGAATTCATCCCAATAAAAAATAACTACTCCCTCCCGCCACTATTTCTTTTTTATAATCAAATTATAAAAATTTTGATTCAATATTTTATGATGTATATTGATATACAAAAAATTATAATTTATGATACTTTTTGTATAGTTTTTGAATAGCTAAAATTTTCTAATGAATGTTTGGAATGTGACAGTTGAAACATCACACGCCTCATCACTTTAATAGTAAAACTTTTGCTTAAAAAACATAATTCATTATGTATAGATAGAGAAATAATTTTAATGTATATAGACATACAATTTGCACTCTGGCTGTTGGTGTTGTTCTTTCAAAGCTACCATCTGCCTTCTTCAACTACTCTTTGTTTGGTCACTCATTTTTGTCACGACTCAAAAATGAGCGTGATGGCACTCGTCTTATCCTACCAAGATAAGTAAGCCTAAAACTCAACTATTACGATAAAAATGCGGAAAATTTACTATCAACTTACATTATACCCCAAAACCTGGTTGTCACGTGTACAAGCCTCTAAAGTATTACAATCGGATCAAAAGAAAATATAAGTCTCATATGATATTGTTTCTAGAGTAGAACAAAATCATAAACAAGAGTAAGGAGGGATGCTGAGATGACCAACAACTACCTCACAAAATCTCCAGGAAGCCTCGGAAAAGAAGAGAATATATCATAAAAGTCCGGGCTAGTAACCTACAAAAATTTGTAGAAGCAAGGGGTGAGTATCAAACCACACGGTACTCAGCAATTAAACCTCTAAACACAAGCTAAGGGGATGAAATACGGGTACTCCTACCACCCCCAACCGAACATCCACAACTATAACCTGCATAAACATCAACCCAACCTAACAACTCACAGTTTACATAGAACGTAACTCAACAAAAACATTTAGACAAATTACATATCCTCCACAACAACACTTTAACAAATTACATATCCTCCACAACAACACTTTAACAAATTACATATCCTCCACAACAACACTTTAACAAATTATATATCCTCAACATCAACACTTAAACAAATTAGATATCCTCAATAGCAACACTTCCAAAAATTTACATATCCTCAATAACACACTTCAACAAATTACATATCCTCAACAACAACACTTCAACAAATTATATATCCTCAATAACAAGCTCAGTATTCAACAATCACAAGTTCCGCAAAAAGGCAATCACTAGATCAGCAAAACACAATATCAAGTTCACTAATGATAAGTATGTGCAATGTAATGGAATGCAATGTCAAGTATAATGATGCATGTCTGACCTAGTGATACACACCCGCTGTCTCTCAGTCCGGGACCCATGGGGGACATATCTGTCCATGCATCTGTCGCGGCGCACGACACGACCCTCGATAACAGTAACCATCGCGGCGCGCGATACGTCCCTCGAAATATAGTATCCATCGCGGCGAGCGATACGTCCCTCGAAATGGTACATCCTCTTTAAGTTATCATTCTTTCTCAATGCACATAACACTTTCACAACCATGTCTCAGAATAATGCAATGACATGTTCACACAAATAATGAGGAGATGACCATTTTTCATAACATTGCACAGTTCACAACCACACAAACATGAAATCACATCAACAATGATTCAACAAGCCATCAAACTTTTCTCAACACATCACACATAAATAATTAATCACATCGCCTTTTGTTATCCCTTTTATTTCATCATTAGAATTAATCAATGTGGACAAGTCAACCCGTCACCAATCCCGTTACTCCCAAACATATATCACAAGGAAATACACGCATTCCATACACTTAACAAGAGTTTAGAAATCCACTTGCCTCAAGTAGTCGAACAATGACTCCAGAACTTGAGCCTTCCTCTTTTGGTTGACTTCCAAACCAATAAAATCTATTCAAATAAATAACCACGATATGATTTCGAAACTAACAACATTCATATTACTATAGGTTAAGCCTAGACTCAAAAGCTCACACCATCCTATAATCAATTTCCTAAAGTTTAAATCTATGGGTAAGTCCCAATTCTTCCCATTAGCATATCCTTAAGGAAATTTAAATCATTCGATACACCAAATAATTAATTACCTATTTTAATATATCAAAATATAATTTATAACGTGAGAACTAGATATTTTAATATATTAGGGTGGAAGCCATTGGTCACAAAACCAACAGCATACGGACTAACAACCACCCTACTACACGTGATATGCAGAGACATGCCATCATTCTGTATCCTTGTTTCCTACTAATATTAGCACTAGATTTTTATATTAATTCTTAGGAAATCAATAGGTACTTAGTAATGTTAGCTTTTATCCTTCATACTTCAAAGAATTATATATATTATGTACCCCATATTCTTCTAGAACAACCAACTATACAATTTATCCATTCTATGTACTTTATGCTATAACAATATTATATTTTTTTTCTAAATTAGATAGTAACTCACAAGGAAGTGTATCAATAAAGATCACCGTTTGATTTTGTCGTCGTCGCTCCCACTTTGTTCTTCTCTTCTCCTTTTTTCTTTTCTTCTATAAATTATTTTAACCCTAATAATTTATTTTCTTATATATAGTCAAGTGGTATTAAATAAATTAAAAACTTGATCCATTAATCTTTAACAAAAATTAACTATTTAATAATTAACTTTTAATTAATTTACTCTAGTTAAATAAATATTTGAAATTTTCAAAAATGACCATCTGGATCATTACAATTTTCTTATGATTTTAAATATTCCGATCCCCTTTTGTTGGCTTTGTTTATTTGTTTTTTCAACTAAAATTTCTTGTCTGATCATCTAATAATAATTATTTCATAAACTTATATATTTTCTTTGTTGAAAAAAAAAATCATAATCAAGAAGTAATATATATA
The DNA here is from genome assembly GCF_036512215.1 of Solanum lycopersicum. Classification (NCBI taxonomy): domain Eukaryota; kingdom Viridiplantae; phylum Streptophyta; class Magnoliopsida; order Solanales; family Solanaceae; genus Solanum; species Solanum lycopersicum. The sequence continues at coordinate 65,897,051 of NC_090803.1, read as the reverse complement.
CTATTGACTGAGTAATCTTCTGATAAATCAATCGTTTCCAAGTATTGGATTGAATAATTGTTACCTCTGGTGTTCATCTTAAATTTTGGTTTGACATACAAAGAAGGTGAGACTGATTTATCATCAGAGAAAAGTAAAGATTAAATTGGAACATAGCTAGGGTTAGTTACCTATTAAGTACAATTATGAATCATTAATTATGATTTAGGTAACACTATTAATTAAGTACTAATAAATGTTGAAGAAGAAGGAAACTGACGATTGGAACGTGTCAAAGGAACAGGTCCAACGCAGTTGATTGACTTGGAACATGTCGAAGGAACAGTTCCAGCGAAGCTGACTGGCGAGTTACAACACTACTAAAGAATTAAAGTCAGTCAACTACACTGAACTTGTTCCTTTGACATATTTCAATCGTCAGCTTCCTTCTTCTTCAACAATAAATAGGAGTACTTTTTTCGATTCATTTTTACTTGTTCACTATTCCAAATATTTTCATGAAAATTAAATACTTGAATTGCTTAGTCTTCTCTTGACTTAACTACTCAAAATTTTGAAATATTACTGGAAAAACTAGCAATGGATTACTCTCTTGCCATTACTTATGCTACTACAATTATCATTTTTCTTTACTTCATTTACATGCTTCTTTGGGATTTTTAGTAACAAAAAAGGTAAAACACCCCCTAAAGTTGCTGGATCATGGCCTATAATTGGCCATCTCCATCTTTTCAGTGATCTAATCTGCCTCACAAAACATTTGGGTTTTATGGCAGACAAATATGGCCCAATTTTCACAGTAAAATTTGGAGCCCATAAAGTTTTGGTAGTGAACGATAGAGAAATAGCCCAAGATTGCTATACTACCAACGATAAGGCCTTGACAAGCCGGTTTAAAGCGTTGGCAGTAGAACTCTTGGGCTATAACTATGCCATATTTGGGCTTGCCCCATATGGCCCATATTGGAGAGAAATAAAAAAAAATACTCGTACTCAAATTACTCTCCAATCATCGTGTACAAATGTTAAGACATATTCAAGAATTTGAAGTGAAAACATCTATCAAAACAACGTACAAAAGGTGGTTGAAGGAAAAGATGGATGATTCTTCAAATTTCGTCAGAATAGAAATGAAAGAATGGTTTGAGAAGTTGGCCATGACGATTATTATAAGAACGCTTTATGGAAAAGAACACGATTTTGAAGAAGGAAAGAGGGCTAGAAGTGTAATGACAAATTCTTTTAAGTTACTTGGTGCATTTGTTGTAGCTGATTTTATACCATCACTAAGATGGTTAGATATAGGAGGATATGAAAAGGAAATGAAGAAAAGTGCTAAGGAAATAGATTATATTCTTGAAAATGGCTAGTAGAACACAAGAAAAAGACAAGCTTTGGAGAAAATAAATGTGAGGATGATAAAGATTTTACTAGACATATATTATATTACTTCCTTTGTCCTATTTTAAGTGAGTTAGTTTGACTTGACATAGAGTTTAAGAAAAAAAAAAGACTTTTGAAATTTGTAGTCTAAAACAAGAATTGAAATCCTCAAATCATAATTTTTGGAGATTTTGAGATTTCATTTCATGATAAGAAATAATGAGAGAATTCGACACAAAACGCATGTCTAAACTCTGATTTTATTTCACGATTTCACTTCACGTATCAGAACACTTACATGATATGTATAGAAATACGTCATTAATTTTTCGAGACTGACTAAATATGAAAGTAAATTATCTAAATGCCTACTTAATTTTAAAATATATCATTTGGAAGGACTAAAAATGAATGTAAGTTATATCTTTTCCTTTTAATCTGACATATATTATACACCATGTATACTATATCTAAATTTGAGTCTTTCATTTATAAAAGTCATATCTTTTTCCTATTTTGGAAGTCTATGCTAGCAGGAGGATCTGACACCATAATTGTAGCATTAACATGGACTCTTTCTTTGTTGCTCAACAACCCTCATGTAATGCAAAAGGCCCAAGAAGAACTAGACATTCAAGTTGGAAGAAATAAACTTGTTGATGAGTCACATACAAAAAGTTTGGTCTATCTTCTAGCTATTGCTAAAGAATCGTTACGTTTATGTCCCACCTGAACCACTCTCAGCGCCCCATGAATCCGTGGAAGATTGCATTGTTGGTGGCTATAACATCCCTAAAGGTAATCGGGCACTATTCAACTTGTGGAAGATTCAACGAGATCCATCCATTTGGCCAGAACCCGATTTATTTAAGCTAGAGAGGTTCTTGACGACTCATAAAGATATAGATGTTAAGGGAAATTATTTTGAGTTGATTCCATTTGGCGCTGGAAGAAGGATTTGCCCCGGAATTTCGTCAACACTTGTGTCGTTGCACTTGACTTTGGCTAATGTGCTACATGCATTTGAAATTACAAAGCCATCTAATGAACCAATTGACATGTCTTCGAATTTGGGGATAAAAGAGACACCACTTGAGGTTCTTCTTGCTTCGAGATTGTCCCTGGATTTGTACAACAAAATGTAAATTCCTTATTAGTAAACTCTAAATGAATATCGAAAAAATATAGCATAATTATAACCTTAATTTACTGGAAAACATCAACACTTCATTCGTAATCAAGATTAGAATTCAAGCGTGGAGTAAGGTGAACTTCGAGTGGAGAAGCTTTGTTTGGATTCTAATCTTTATTATGAAAGAGTAAATTAAGGTTATAATTATGTTGTATTAATAGTAATAATGTGTATTTTAGTTTTATATTTGTTATAGGAGGGTGTAGACATCAAAATTCCCGTCCAGAAAATAATAATCAAGACCAAAAAATATTGCAATAATCGTATTTATTTGTTATCAAAATATGAGTGTCATAATTTCTATAAATTCACTGATTCATTTTTTCGAATATAAATTCAAGGGCTCTGTAAGAGCGTATGAGTTAGAAGTTGTGAACGAGATTGTGCCAAGTAAAATATTTAAGTGTTTTATTTGGGATCCACACCCAATTAAGAAAAAGTTTGAAAGAAGGGCTTATTTATATTGGAAAAAAATGTCAGTCCTCTTCTTCTTCTAGAATCTAAATTTATCATTTTTGTTCTTATCTCTATCGTTAATTACATGAAAAGTAATTCAGTAATAGGGGTATTGCAATTACAATTCTAAAGTTGCAATCGCATTTCAATTCTCTTATCAATATAGTGAGCAATTCAGGTTTGTTACATTGATGCTTTCATCGATAGTAAGCTTTAACCTTTTTTGGTCAAGACAAAATTGAACCATATTCCTGCAGTCACGTACATAAATAATAAAAAAAAAACTATAACCAATAACTAGGTTAACTTAATTAATTATAATTACTCTACATAAATCAAATTATTTAACACTTGAGAAGAGTCAAATCATTTGAGGATGATCCAGCTTGTCCCATTTTCCAGCTTGGTCTTCCTAGTGTAAATTCAAGATCAAGCAATGTATCATTTGAAGATGAGTTATTGGCTGTCTCAATTCCATCCATCTGCATAAATCCAATTAATATAAAATTTAATTCTCATACTAATTTAATTAATTACCTCTATGCTCAAATAATTAATTAACGTAACTTACCTTTGTGTATATGTTAGGATAATTAGCAAATGTCCTTTCTCTATTTGAGTGGCTCCATACATTTGTCTGATCAGGCATGAATGATGAAGGATTCCTGATAATTAAACAAATTAGTAAGACAATTCAAACAATAATTGATGTATTTGTGTAAATCTCGTTGAAGAAAAGGAAGCTGACGATTGGAACATGTCAAAGGAACCGGTCCAACGCAGCTGACTAACGTACTTACATCAAGTGTTGTAAACTCGTTAGTCAGCTTTGTTAGACCTGTTCCTTTGACATGTTCTAATCGTCAGCTTCCTTCTTCATAATCTACCTCTTCACACTTTAAATATCGATGAAAAATCTTAGTAACTTAGTTGGTTGGCTATATCAATTCTCATATTATAATTCCTATTTCTTTTTCCTTCCTCACATTTTTTTAAAAAAAAAAAGACTTTTATATGGATGTATATGGAATAACATTGAATTTGTTGTGGTTATTGTTGTCATGGCCGTCCATGAATGAAGTCAACAATGTCGATCCAAAAAGAAGATTGAATTAATATAATAGGGACTCGTATAATCATATATTATATGGGGTAAATACAGAACCCCTACCACTACAATTTGGAGATTTGAGCCAAACGGACTAAAATTTGACTTTTTAGAAGCAAAAAAAGTACTCACGTATAAAGATAGGTGCTTAAATTAACCCCTCTTCCCAATAAAAACAACTCATTTTACTTTCAAAAAATAAGAAACCATATGATTTGGTAGTTTTAATACCAATTAAATTTAATTTGTTTAGGTATATTTGAATCAATATATTTTTAATTTTGAATTAACTAAAGTGTGTTTTTTGCCCCTTTATGTAGGGAACATAATATATTTGGATTGCATTTAGAAACTCCGGTAGCAAAGTCCCACATTGGGTCTTTTAGCAAAGGTCATACTGAGACCTCTAATTAAAGATGAAAAAATATTAGTCATTAAATTACCGTCAAGTTAATATCTTAACTATAAAAAATTATATAATAAAATCATTAAACTTTATTTTATATCAATAAAAATCAATCAACGTAAACTTTTATCTTTAAAGATTACCAATGTATATTTTTAATTAAAACAAATTTTAGATGACAAATTAATTATATTTTCGTATCCTAATTAATAAATACATTTAAGATGAGACGTTTTACTTATTTTTTTAGATAAAATAAAAAGATCATTTATTATGAAACGAATTAAGTAACATGAGAAACACCATTATGTACGTAAATAAATTTTTGGTTGTGCATGTCTGCATCCCCTCCAATTGATTATTAATTTATTCACATGATGCAATTAATTACTTCACATAGTATTATTATACTATATATAACTATATATACATGCTTTAAACCAGTTGTCCATCATATTATATTTAAGAATTCGTTAAATAAGAAATTAGCAACTAACAATTTTTATCGTTAGATAAATAACTTCAACCATTAAATTTATTGAAAGATAAATTATCTATTACCAATAAGTTATTTAGCGACAGATTAACAATGAATTTCATTATTGATCGATATACCTAGGTTGGTCCTTATCTTTTTCATATGCGTACATGTCAGTAACCCATTAATATATATATCTATACAGTAGAGTAGTAGCTTTTTTTCCAATTTGTAATGATGGAAAATATGAAAATGTTTGCAGCATATAAATGTAATCTAATAATTTCAAAATTCAAACAAAGTCAGAAGATATTAAAAAATCATATAATTGCAAATGCACTCACCTCATATGAGCCATATTTTGTGATATGGTACTTGGTTGTGATAATGCATCAATCTCCTCACAAGTTTTTTCATATTCACCATTATTAATCCCATTGTTTTGGTTCAAAAATATATTAATTTCTCCCTGCTCTTTAGCTGCAAATTAACAAGAGTTAATTAATTAGCGACAGATAAAATTTTATAGTACTTAAACAACAATATCCGCCCCCTAATCCATAGCTAGGAACAATTTAGCGACAAAATTAATTTTTTTTATGAAAATACAAAATTTCAAAGCTTGCAAACAAAAAGAATAATGGAAGTGAAAAGTACTATGGGCTCCCTTTAGGATATGAAAAAATCCAAATATATTACCTGTTGATTTGTCAGTGCTCTTCACTGTTCTATACATCTGCATGAAAACCCACATAAAAAAAGTATTAGATGAAAAAGTCTACATTTCTGAGATTACTTCTTTAGATGCCCTTTTGTCCTTACCCCTTTGTAGTACAAATTCTCCAACACCCCACCCCACCTAAATATTCACATGGATTTTTGCAGTGTAAAATACAAAAATATCCATAGTAATCAATTAAAGAGATCTCATTTTTTTCTAAAAATAATAATTTTAGCAGCTCAGTTGATTGGTTACGTACCTGTAAGTGACTCTTCACATGAGCTAAGGTTAGATCTTTCACATTCATTAACTCTAGCACGGATTTTGGTGTTGCTCCTATAAAATTAAAATTTAGGTTAATTAAAACATACGGTTTGAAGTCAAGCTATATGAATTCTCACTTACGTTCGTGTCCACCTAAGAGTTGAACGGCATGAACAAAATGAGCATGAAGAGTTGAAGTCCATCTCATTCTCGGAGCTCTAACGCTTCTTTTCACTCCACTAATCAATCTTGAACTTCTCTTGAACTCGCGCCCGTATATTTGTGGCTGATAATGCTCATGATGATATTGAAAATGTCTACCGATTGGTACTTGCGCGAACCCTAAACTTAGGGTTGGTTCAAAAGTCGGAATTAAAGGAAGATTGAACGCTTTTTTAATCTCCGGATGTAAAAAAAGGGTATTTTCATGGCTCAAATCACTTCCTCCACTAGCACTACTACCAGAATCTGTCCTGGAATCGAATCTCACCGCTTCTTTAAACTGATCACTTTTTAAAATACATGACGGTAAGCTGATCTGTAAAGAAAGATCAGGGACCGTTGAAAGTAGTGTATCCTTCGTCATAACGATTTTTTTTTAACTGAAAAAAAGGGAAGTTTTTAATTTTCTTGAAAAGAGAGAAAATTGAATCAAAGGTTAAAAGGTTTGTTGTGTGTTGTGATTATATCATGAGTACCTTATGATTTGCATGTATTCATGTGTATAAAAAAGGGAGGGTTCAGAAATAGGCTTTTTGTTAAAGAAAAAAGGGTATAATATATAGGGAGTTATAGGGATAAGAACATAAAAGTAGAAATGTGAAGAAGAATAGTATAGAGACTATTTGTAATCTCTAGTCAATATAAAGCTAAGAGGTTTTTCTTGGGAGTTTGAATCTGAATAAATTAAAGGGAAGGAATTGTATTTAAGAATAGAGAAAGAAAGGATCAATATTACACCTTCAATTAATTTCGTATATGTGTGAGTAAATGTTTGTTTGGACTTTGGGAACAAAGAATTAAGTGGTGGGGGGCCAAGGCCCAACATACTCAAATTTTACAATAAACTCATTTTTTTTATATTCGATATTTAAATTAATCATTCTGATCAAATTCTAGTCAAAAAGATTTTTTCTTATACATATTAAGTGATTTTATCTAAGTTGAATACCTTACTGTCTAGATCCTTCCTTGATTACGATTGAGTTATATGACAATCTTAATACTTATAATGATATAAGTAGATTTTACCTCATATTTTAACAGTAAAATGAATAAAAATTTTAAAAATTGAATTCATAAAATTTAAACTCGGACGTATGTGTGTGGGGTCATTTAGGTTTGCAATTGGGAAAATGGTGTGTTGTATTCTTTGGAGGGAATGGTTGGAATTCGAGAAAACAAATTAGTGTACTGTTCAATGGAATATTGGGAAAGGAATTGCTCTTTTATCATATACACACATTCTCTTGTTCTTTCTTAAGTGTCCATTGATTGTGACCTAGCTACTATTACTATTAATATTTTTCAAATTTATTCCTCTCTCCTATTTTTATTTTTGGTATTTATTTTTATTGAATTAGTATATTCCACCAATAATTTTGTGAAAGAGGCTTGAGTGACTCTCGCAGGCCAAAATATCCATTTGCCTCCCAATAATTTTAATTTTCTGTCATTTAGGGAAAAAAATGAATAGTCACATTTTATTCGTTCGTTTAATTATAAGATTTTTAAAATTTATAGTCTTACATGTGTCATAATATTCTGATATGGTTATTAAATTATTTTTGTTGAGTTTAAGATATGAAATTACTTAATTTATTTTCAATATTAGAAAAATATTTCCTTGAACTTGATTAAAAATAATAAATAAATCCACATAGATTAAAAATGAGGAAAAATATCGATTGTCAAATATTTTTTTCCTTTACTAATAAAATCATTTTAAATATGTTGTCTTTTCTCTAATATTTTGTCCCTTTCTCTAAAAATTCTATAAACGGATTATTTTTTTTATTCGATCTTTTTATATAGCCATAATGGAAAACAGAAAATAAAACGGGAATAGAAAATCATGATTATTAATTAGGCAAGAATTTCAAGTTAACGCAGTGAAATATTATAACTCCTACAAATCCAAAAATTCCAAACAATGTTATAATACATGCATAATACTCTATGCATTTCAAATTAAAATTAATCATTTTATCCTTATTTATGTCTTCGAATAGATTTTTTTTTTTGCAAGAATATGTACTTTATTTTTCAAGAGCAATTAATAAAATTGAAAAAATAATTATTTTTAATATAACATAATTTGTAATATGGAAAAATATATATTTGTTGTCTGTTGAGCAAGAAACATCATGACATATTGACATGCATTCATTAGAAATTACTACTACTAATAATAATACCTCTGCAATGCATTGATACCTTACAATTATTCCTCGATCTATCCATCTTTATCACACTCCAATTTATTACACAACGAAAAGAATAGTAATGACATTCATACTTTGACTTTTACAATATTGGATACATCTCCATAAATTCTAAAATTAATTCATAAGCCTCATAAAAAGAATAATTTCATTAATATTTCTTCTTGAACATTTATATATCTGCTACATATTATTATTGTCTTCTATTTATTTGTCTATATTTACTTTTCTAGATGTCCTTATTTATTTGTTCATTTTGACAAATTAAGAAAGAATAATTTTTTCCTATTATACCCTCGTTTAAACTTCTTGAAAATTTCTAAGTTTTAATTCATCTTTTTTGAAAGCATATTTAACGACGATAAAATTATAACTTCACTATGTTAATTATTAATATCTTAATATATGTATTTTTTTAAAAATAAACAACTAAATAAAAACAGAAGAAATATCCATCAAAGCCACATACAAAATATTTATTCATAGTCAATATTTAAATTTGATGAATTTTTATTTTTATTTTAGAGTTGGAACGTTGGTGTACACGTGGTAAAAATTTGCAGAAATAACGGGATTTTATTATTTGTGAGAATATAGAGAAGAGAAATAGTGTGGAGTGTCAGAGGGGTGGTTAGGACTTTCGGCGACACCGGCGCTTCAGTCCCACATGTATCTGACGATGCTCCGTTCTTATTCAACGCCCCTACTCATTTTTCATATATACCATTACTATCTTTCGACTAATCAACGAAATTTTATAAGTAAAATTTAATAAATATATAATATAGATAAATTTTATTCATATTTCACAAAGACATAAATATAGCTATGAAAAATATTAAATCGCTAAAAAAATTGGTTAAAAAATAAAAAATTATAATATTTCTTAAATAAATTGACTTTTTTTTTTCATTTTTTAATTAAAAAATATTAAAAATTAAAAGAGTAAATATTTAAAAAGGTAAATTAATATGAAAAAAATTATTATTTTGATTAAATTCTGGCTGATCAAAAAGATTTTTCCTTTGTGTTTTTTACTTAGGGTAGTTGTGATTGCTCCTTTACTCAAACTACCTTAAGATAATAGCTCTCGTACCTTACTATTGATAAAGGGGGTAGCAAGGAGATGTATCCTCTAAATATTTACACGATAAAATAATAAGGTCACAAACAAATAAATATTGATTAATTTTTCTTTTTATGTTTTGATTCATTTTGTTATTATAATGTGCATAGAAAGATAGGTCCAATAAAGTTGCGTTTAAAGGGAAGTAGAAATACAAAAAATAAAAAGAATAGATTGAGTAATTTAATGATGTACGTAGAGTAATGTTTTGAATAGGCAATGAACACCAATATTCCCTCTCCGTGTCCAAATATTCCAAAGTATTGGACTTACCTTCTCATCTTGTCTATTGTCGAGCCCTTCTTCTTGGCCAAATCAAACATTATATTATATTATATTATATTATATTATATTATATTATATTATATTATATTATACTATACTATATTATATTATATTATATTATAAAAAGAGTAAGTAATACAAATTGCCATCCATATTCCTCGGCGTCAACCCACGTGACTTGTGGCCGTGACTCTGTCCTCTACCTTATAGCCAGTTGACATCCTCCTTACCTATTACTACTTGTTTCTTTTCACCTAGTTTTTTAATCATACTTTAGCCTTTTTAAGAATATCATCTATGATCTCTCGCGCAATATTTTAATATTTTCTATTTTTCATCAACAGTCTCTTTGCTTTTATAAGGTAATGGTAAAATTTAGCGAGAACGGTCAGATTAATAATCTTCGTCGATATTTTTTTGGAAATATATCAAATATTAATATTTTTAAATATATACTAACCGTTGAACACTCTTGAGTTTTGACATAGTGAAGAAAGATATTTGAATGGTTAAGATTGTTAGAGATCGCACAAGTGGCCTGGACTCGATCTCGTACTTAGGCATTTTGTTCTGTCCTAAAGTATGAACACTTTAGACGGAAATCCTGGCTCTGTCGCTGCATTTTAGTATACAAAACATTATGCTTCCATGTAGGGTTCGATATAGGTCGTTAATTATTCAAGCTATTTTGATGCATACATTGATGATTAATTTTATAATTCAAACTTAAATTGGGCAAATATAATTTATTGTTTCTCCAAGATAGCCCATAAATATACGAAATATTCAACGTTCATGAGTGATCATAGAAAAAATCACAAACTAACATAGACGTCGAGCATTAATGACAAATTCCACACGCTGAATCCATTCTTACAAGTATAAGATCGACTTTAACATTGCTCCAATGATTTGTGAATGGAACTTTGAGATTATTTGGTTCATATTGAAGTATCTCAAAGTACTTTTCCACCCAATTAAGTTCAATTCTTTTGATATTTCCAACATTTCAAATTTACTTTACTAATCAAAATTTAAACTTTAATAATGACAAAGTTTTATTAAATCAAATAATAATAAAATATACGTGTACGTGGGGGTGGGGGGGTGGGGGTATAAAAAGGGTTGATTTGTTTAATAATATAGAATAGGGAAAGCAGAGAGGGTCAGCGCCTGATGCGCTCTAGATTCTCCGGGAAATGAGAATTTTCAACCTTATTATATAACACTCTTATATCTCTCCATTTATACTCTTCTTACCTATTTTCTATCTGTCTTTTTCTCCCCCGATCACTCTCTGTTTGGATTACCAATTCCAAATATTATTCTATTATTAATATTCTTTAAATATCCTAATTAATAATATACTACCTCTGGTCAACATGTTTTTTTTTTAAAAAATTAAATTGTTTTAAGCTAATATTCCATATTTATTCTTTACTTTTGTCTCATCTCATCACACCTAACCCCTCTTTCTCTTGTTCTAATTAATATATGTCATTAGTAAAATAATTTGAAGTTGTGTAATTATACATCTTTTTTTTAAAAAAAAAATGTCTTTAATTTTAATGGTATAAGGCAAAAACTCGTTCATGTTTAAATAAAAATGATTTTAATTTGGACCACATGCAAATTTAAATTGTTATTAGAAGAACGTTATAATAGTACTTAAAGTAAGAATATAGCAAAGTGACCTCCAAGAGAAACAAAAGGGTTTTCAGATCTCTTAAGCATGTTCTTTATTTCATAGACCTAAGTAAATAATAACTTAATATGGAAATAATTAATTAATACCAAATGCATAAAAGGGAAAATAACTTAATTAATTAAATAGTCGATTTTTTTAACGACATGGACGGTCAAGCATTAAGGACATGACTCATCACTCATAAAGTACTAGCTTCATAGATACTCCAAAATTCATATTATATACTAATGAACAACTAGCTATAAGTTTTTGTTATTTTTATAATTATGATGTTTGAATCAGTTTGCACACAGTTTAACTAATTTTGATATCAGCTAATTTATGTCACCAAGATTAAGACATGTGTAAATAAATTACTTTTATTGAAATTCAAATATGATATTTTATGATTCTCAATCAATTTGATTGACCACTAGATCACACTCTAATTAAACTAATAACCAATAATACTCTACGTATATACTCTATCTTTTTGTCGTTAACAAGTTAAACTATAGTGCTACTTGAACACAACGACTTAAAATAATGAGAAGAATAATAGTTCTTCTATAGTTATTCGTAAAGAGGGTACGTTAGAATAATATTATATTTACATATTGAGAGAGCTAGTACGTAGAGACATGTTTGCTTCGAAGTTTGAATAGAATCACACCATATAATTTAAAATATAATTATACTATATGTTATATTATTTCTTTCTTCCCAAATCCCCTTAAGAGTACAGAATAGAAGACAAAAAAGAAAGAAAGGAATCAGCGGAATCAACGCCGTTTCGACTGACGTGTATCATGAGCCACGACATTGCCACCTTTAAAATATTAACCATTATAATATAAAGTAAAATTAATTATATTAATCCTTCGAATATCAATAAATTCTAATTTTAGTTAAATACATTTAACTAGAAGGTTAGGTGAGTGTTTGCCGAACTAAGTAACTATAGTTCAAATTTTGTATGTGTATCGATAAATCAACTTAGATAAGTTTGTTACGTTTGATATCACTATTTTAGAATTCAAAACCCAGAAATTTATAGGCGAACTTACATTAATTTTACTAGTTTAGGAGCTAATTACTATTTAGATACCTATACTCTAGTTTCCAATATTACGAATCTTACCAGATTTTGGTGTCTCTATATACGTCCAGAATCATGTATCGTGGATACATGAGGTCAAATTTAATTGTGTGTAATTTGTTCTAGATACATTGTATCTGCATGTATCTGGGATACATATTAGATCTTACTCGTCTCTCTCCCATCTTTTTCGCCACTCTCTCATATATCTTGTTAAAAGAATGACAAAAGTCCCACATCGGTGATTAATGAGATGGGTGGACTCTTTATAAGGCTTGGGCAATCCTCCTCCCTTTGAGCTAGCTTTTGGGGTGTGAGTTAGGCCTAAGACCAAAATCACTCCAGATACATACAAATATACATGTATCTTGTATGTCTCTGGAATGTGTACGAGTATCGCTCGCCTTTCTCTATTTTTGTATATTTTATAGCAAAAATAACATTTTTGAAAATATAAATAATAATAACAATAAATATGATATTATCGTATGTCTAGTTTGTATAAATTTTCTTAATTTATATTGTGGACCAGGTTCTACGTGTAATTCAAATCAAAGATCCATTTTGTTTTTGTCTTTATATTTTTAGTGTACATAAGGCTACTAGTCTAAATTATTTGATTTTTAGTATTAATTTTGAATTTTGTGGAATGGTATGGGGAGTAGAAGAGATGAGAAAGAAAAGACAGTCAAAAAGTGTACACAAACAAACATAAAAAAGGTTCAATAATTGAGAAGCTAAAGTTAGGGTAGTTCATCGCTTTCAATAACAAACATTTTGATAGCAACATATATGCATTATTCTACCCCCACCCACCCCACCCCTACCACTGCATACGTACGTATTTTCAGCACTTGTTCTCAACTACTCGACACTCTAGTAACATTTCATCTTTCGTGAGATGTGACAGATTTAAAATTATAATTCTAACGAATATTTAATTTTAAAAATATATGACTAAATCATCAAAAGAATAGAAAATAATTTGTTAATAATAGGGGAAACTAGTTATTCAAAAGAATTAAGAATTGTAATTGAAATTATGTTGATAGTGTAAAACAATAAACATGATTAAATCTAATCATGTATAGAATGGCTGTGAATTCAAACGAATTTATGGAATATATGGGTCGATCACACTTTATAGGCTATAGCAATAATATTATAGCTACTACTGTCAAAATAACTTTTTTCCCCATTTAGAGTATATAAATGTCATTATACTATAATAAGAAAAATTTAATTTTAATTTTAATATTTTTTTAAAAAATTTATAATCATACGAATATCTAAAATTTATTTTATACCACAACTTTTAACTCCAATATAGTGAGGAAGAAGACTCCAAATTTCCTTAGATAGTCATTTTGCTTGGATTGAGTATTGAATTCCTATTCTTTGTCTACAAAGGTTTGTTGGTACTTCATTGTCTTGTTCGCTATGAATCTAATCTATACACAATGAATTAATTGCTTTGTTTATTGTGTTTTATGGTTTCATTAATCTTACTTACTAGCTAGTAATCCGATTCAAAATCAATAGCATAATTTAAAAGTTTTTTTTTTTTAAAAAAAAAAAATATAACTAAACGTGTCAAATAAATTTAAACGGATAAAATAATGCTAACGTTGATGGTTCATGGAACCATATAAATATATTAGTCAAAAGTATCTTAAACAGTTGTACCAAAAAATCCTATTTGTAAATCGTAAATATTCATGAGAATAGGGCATATTAATTGGGCCCTCCCTCTTTTTTTACATTTCAAGTAGGTACTGATTAAAATTGCAACTACTTTATGATATAATAAGTTTTGAACTGTTGCACCCCATTTTAATATTTAGAACGTACTTAGGTTTATAAAAAAATTTCATCGATTTTAATATTTTTCACGATAACTCTTCTTTTACGATATCTAGTTTTTGTGTGAATAATACAAGACTATGTCTAAAATTCAGTTATTTTTACTTAAACATTATGTACATATATATCGATATAAAAATATTACATTTAATGTCTAACCAAATAAGGAAGTAGATAGAAGTGAGACAATAAGTAGTGTATGTGTGTTTTTATTTCCTAGAGAATACATTAAAAAGGTTTAAGTATGCAAGACAAATAATTTGACAATAATAGAAGAGGAATCATAATAATTATTTAATTCACAAAAGGTACAATCAAGATCAAGTTTGACTGTATCAAACTCTTTATTATTTTCTTTCAAATTATTATTACTGTATTTGAGAATTAAATGTTTGGCACTTTATGTAGGGAATGATTTTCTATTTTATCTTTTTCGGCGAATTGCTGGATGTTAATGTTTTGTCAGAATGCAATGTTGAATTATTCACTGAAATTATAGTACAATGTGATTAAAAAAAATAATTAAAGATCAACCACATATTCTTTTTATTTTTTTTTTCAAACAAAAATTTCAGAATTATTTTATTTGACAGATATAATAATGTTGTTGAAATTAATTCAAAGATTTTATTGTCTGTGCCCTTTAACACACAGGCCCACTACAGCTAACCAAAACAACCCAACAAAAGCTAAAAAGGCCTATAGTCCAATGTGTCGGCCCATTTATAAATTGCAGTTTAACTGATGGTGACTTTTTTATTTTTTTATTTTCAAATTCGACGTTCGACATTCAAATTGAAGCCGATTAATCTAAATTTGCGTGATGCAGCATCATTCATGGGGTAACACTTCCTAATATAATTTTTCCAAAAACTCATATTTGTTTCCAAATATAAAATGTGTCATTATGACAAATTAGTAAGTAAATAGTGTGATATAAGGCATAATAATATCATAAAGTATAATTAAAAACTAGAACGATTTAGGAACTTTTATACTTTACATAGTTGTCTATCAAAAAATGTAAATAGTCAGTGTATTTATTTTTAGGAAAAATTATCTAAATACACATCTTATTTTACCATATACTCTAAAATTTCCTATCATTAGAAAAAATTGCAAAAAATCTATTTTCTTTTCTATTCTCGAACATCACCCTTACGAGATGTATCAGGACAGGTTTGTCTTGGATCAACTAGGTAATGTATTGAGACGGGATGTATCGGGACTTTGAGTGATGTACCAGAACGGGTGTACTGTCTTAATATGACACAGACAAAACACAAATAACAATTCTAGAAGTGTTTGAGAGAGCTAGAATTTTATTGAATTTTACTTGTACAATATCAGAGGCTACAGTGGTTTGTTTGTTGCTATTGTTTAGGAGTCAAATAAGTTATTTTTTTTCCTAGACCACATCAGGATTAGTGGAGTCATTTTAAATCAAAATAATTTGGAGTAATATACTATTATGTTATTCGTAGCTTTTATCTATTGAAGGATTTGTAGTTGAGAAATAAAGAGCACTTGTACTTGCTTTTATCAATGTCATTATAAGGGAGATTAAATCCTCTCTAATAGATAAGTGATATTTCATTTGTAAATTTATGGTAGTTATCAATACAAATGTGATTCAAAGTCTAGGTATGGCCTAGTGGTTAATGATATGGTTGAGAACTCTAGGTTTCAGAATGCAAAGTCACTTTTCAGAGACACAAAATTCTATGGATGAAATTTTGTGGAATTTAAATTCTCTTTGATTTTTTGTTTTTCAAATTATTTTCTTCTGAAAAGCTTGGCACTTTACCTCTTTGACTAATTGTATTTTTAAAAATAATAATTGTGGTGTGCAATTCGTTAGAAAAAAAAAATAGAGATCTCTTATTGGTAATGAAACTATGTTTCTATTCTCCCTTTACAGAAAATGAAGCAATAAATCAATAAATTTATTGAAGATCTAAAGTATCTATTTTTCTTTCATAGAAAAATTCAATCGTCAAAATCAAATAAAAACGGCAAATATAAAAGTGACTCAACTAAGACCAGGGTTGAAAATTAGGTTAAGTTTTTGGGTTTTTATTTCCTTACTTAAATTAAACATAAAAAAATCATTTTCTACTCACCAACCAAATATGAGAAAATAAGTTAAAAGTCAATTTTTTCTTCAAGAAAACATTATTGAATTTCAGTAAGTTCAAGAATTAGGTTGAAAAAGACGTAAGTAAAGAATCCAACTTACAAACGGAACCAATTACAAGGGTCTCTTATGTCATTCCCCCTTCCATGTACTTCTATTCGTTCACTATACTAAAAAAAAAAAGAAGTGATCCAGTAGAGTGAAACTTTAATTTCTCATTCTAGAAGATGTTCTGTCTGATTACTATTTATACATATACAGACCAAACAGCAGATTGTTTCAGTACAATTGAACTAAAAACACACTTATTTACATCACGAAAATGAGAAGCTTTTCTGGCAGTACTTATACAACACAAGAGTCTGAAAAGAGTGCTCAGACAATGCCAACAACAAAACATCTAAGCTACTGAAGGCATATGGCCAACCTAGTCAAATGTTTGATAATCTACTTAAGTGCTTCTCCATAACATTGATATGTGTACCTTTTCTGATCCCATGTATTCAAGTTTCGTTATCTTCCAGTGAAACGCCAAGCCTGAAATGAAGAGTCGTTAACCACCAGATGATGGAATTGAACAGCAATGTTCTTATGTTGATGTAAAGAAAGTACAGATACTGAAATAGTAAACGCCTTTGAGAGAAAGAAACTGAAACAGTAAAGAGAAGGAAATCATCATTTCGTCATACAAATAGCAGAAAATTGCAACTATATTTTTTAGGACAGCACCATACCCCCCCCCCCCCCCCCTTTTCATATTTCAAAATTTTGTGGCGCTTTGTAATAGCACTATGCAAGCAAACTGTAAAAAGGCATGTGACACTCTATCAAATGCAATTGGAACCATAATTATTAGAATAAAAAAGAGAGTTTAATCCCTCACCTTATTACGCAAGAAGTAATCTTTCCTACATTGTTTCACACCAAAGGTCTCTAGCTTGTCAAAGAAGCAAGGATATCCGACTCTTTAGGAGTTATCCCATTTTGGTAATCTAACCCCTTCTTCCCAATTGCACATATATGTACACGCATTTCATATTTCCCAATGAGCTCAAATATGCAGATATCTCCCATCTGGATGTCATTCTCTCGGACAAATGCCGACCATCCTCCACAGAATGTGTGCAGCGTTTGTACCTTTACAGTCGGAATTGAATTTACAGTCCAACATTCTCCTTTCAAGTTCTGAAGCACAATCTCCGTTCTGCAGTTTGGGAGGTGTTCCATTGAGAACCGACATGGAACTTTCTGTAAAAGACGTAGAAGGCTCTAAGAACATGAATTTAAAGCAAAGAATAGCATGAGAAACGCCATAACATCCACCACCTTAAACTGGCCTAAGCAACAAGTATCAGCAGAAATGAAGAGAATGCCATTGGTGTAATCTATTCAAGACCAAAATAGTCATGATGCTTTTACTTAATATTACGTTTTCTTTAATAATGAAGCAGCTCTACTTACAGCACATTGAGATATTATCAAAAGTATGCGTGCTGATCCATACAACGGCTAGACTCACATTTAATCTTTACAAATAACCAGTTAAACCAGTTTTAATTTCCTTCTTTAGCAATCTCAACTCAGTTTCATGCCAAGACTATTTATTTCAATTGTGCATTGTTCTATTTTCGGGTCAAATACGTAAAATATTTAGATCAAATTTAATTCCTCTCTTTTTTGGATGCAATGATTATTCGCAAAGGTGTATTTCTTCTTGTCTTGGCCTTATTTAGAATATAATATCTTTAGCCAAATAAAAAACTTATAGCCAATATATTGTTGTTCCATTTTATGTTATTTCTTTTTGTTACAGAACTGGCTCTGAAAAGATGATTTATATAATTAGTAAACTTAAAAAGGAAAAAAATATATTTTATCTAAAGAAAGTAACATGAATTAAGAAAAGAATTCCATGTAGCAGCGCCTATGTCAGCGTTTAAGGGGGTTGTGACAGTCAAATTACCAAGTTGATGGGAGTAATTAGGCCAATGCCAAGTTTAGGTGTGCACCGAATAAGACTCGACAAGTTAGGGGGGTCACGATCTATTTACTTTGATGTAAGTCCAATAGAATTGACACCACAAAATTTATAATTAACTTTATAAGTCAGTGATGTAAAAACAAAAGGCATCGCTAACAAGATTCACATCATTTACACGGATGACTGGAGCTCCTACAATTGTCTTAACTTGGTTATATGCAAAGTCTTAGATCAAAACTTTGTATAGGGGGCTGACAGAAATACTCTCTTTTGTCAATCTGTTACTTAACTATGCCTCTTGTATATATACATCTCCTTAATGTTTTTTTTAAAAAACATATTACTTCATCAAAAAGAAAAAAGAAGTTCACTCGGGCAACAACTTTGTTTTGACTGTTGATTTTATGCCAAGTTAGAAGGCCCTTATCAAACAAGAGTTATCTACTAGAAGCCAAAGAGGGGTCAAATACCAAACACATCAACTTTATAGAGAGACAAAACTAGGCGTCAAGTCCAGTGGGCATTTAGTTTCTAGTAGAAAATAATTGTTTATGTTGGGAAACAATGATTTTGACATATATTAAACATTTGAGAAAGAATTAACAAGCTCCAATAGAAAAATATTGAAAAGGAAAAATTCTTCGAAGATGATCATGAATGTTTGGAATCCATATTATGCAACTTGATGGGATGGAAAAGGTTGGGACAGTAAGAATAAATAAAAAGGTAAAACATGCAGAAGAACTCACCAAGGTGTAAGAGCCACTAATGTTGAATTTTTTCATGATTCGCACGAAATGAGGGAAATTGGAAATGAAAGACTCAGCGGCTAATTTCTCTTCAGGTACTGATTTCATAGACATACAGCTCTTGGTGAAAGAACCCTGTTTATCTTGAGAACTAGTAGGTTTCCTGATAGCTGTTCGAGCACGATAGTTGAAAGGATTCAATACAAATTCAGTGTGAGGACGGACACCTAAAATAAGTTAGTTAATTGTCCTTCAAATTACCTGAATCTCCACTGCTAATCTTTGACTGAGAATGGAGCTGATGATTCTTCAACATATTGCCATGTTTCTCTTTTTCAGGAGTAGATCCTTTTTTATCATATGTCATAACCTTCGCTTGATCAGAACTCGATCCCACTTTCCTGGACTTACATCCAGAATTTTTTGCATAATCAGTAACTAGTCCTTCATCAACTACCTTACTACTGTAATCACTTCCTTCCTTTTCCGCCTTAAGAACACGCACACGCAATTCACACTTGCGGACAAGCTCAAAAATGCAGGTATCTCCCAAATCAATGTTATTGTCGCGAACAAAAGATAACCACCCTCCGCAAAAGGTATGTGATGTTTGTACTCTTGTAGTCGGAATTGAATTCACAGTCCAAGTTTTCCCTTCTAAATTATGAAGTAAAATCTTCACCTTGCAGTTGGGAAGGTGTTCCGTGGCAAATTGGTAAGGGATGTGCTGCCAAAGAAAATATGAAGGAGATCAACAAACCAAGTGATGCACATGCAGGAGTTGTGAAAGAAGAATAACCTTGTCTAATTGTTGCAACATTACTCCAAACTAAACATCAAATAAAGGCAATGTCACCAGAGTGATTCATCTCCTACGATGAAGCAAGCAAACCCACATGCAAAAGCTCAGGCATACCATAAATCAATCACTAATGACTACAAAGTCAACTGAATGCCACAACTCCTTGGGGGATTAGATTAATATATACTCCCTCCATTTCAATTTGTTTCTCTTACTTTTTTTGTTTGACAAAAGGTAAAATGAAATGTTTGTCTTACTTCACTTTTTAGTCCGTTTCAAAAAGAACGCCCTTTCCCTTTTTGACATTTTTTTAAGTCTAACTTTCCAGCATGTTTAAGACCACAAGATTAAAGCGCATTTTGGTACATTCTACGTGTCTTTGTTTTAAAACCACAAGATTCTAAAGTTCCCTTTACTTATTAAATTGGGGCCAAGAACCAGACAAACAAATTGGAACATAGGGAATAGATAACAACATCAGCCATATCAACAAAATAGGCTTTTAGTTCACTATAAAACAAGCAGGTTAAGGACAAATATGCAGTTAGTAAAACAAACAGAAACATCATTAGGCAGCTCAGATGTTGGCAACAAAACTATTACAACCAAAACAACTTTACCACGTTGCACATAATCCTCAACAACAACATTCATGTTTAAAAAATTTATGAACGATTCTGATTGGTCAATAAAAATCGATTTCAATGACATTTTTTTATGAGTTTAGCCAATTCATCATGAAAGGTAAAAGGGGATAAAGGAACCGTATGTTGATTATCCTGTAAATAAATATAAGTTGTCTTCCTCCGTAAAAGCTCATTTGATGCACTTATTGATAGTAAGATATGTTGAAGCAATGCATTACAGTAGCTAAGACTACTATAAGATTTTGTAGTTCAGCAAGACATTTCAGGAAATGATAGTTTAAAGAAAACAGAAGACCTACTCACCAGGGTGTATGAGCCACTGATGTTGAACCTCTTCATAACTTTAGTAAAGCTGGGCAAACTTGAGGTAAACAAACCAGCAACCTTTTCTGCTTCCTGTGCAGGCAACCACATATCTTTCTCGGACGAAGCATTGCCTGTTTTCATCTTTGCTTTAGATTCAAAATACCAGATACTATTCCAAATCATTACTAAAAGATTTGTTATATAGTTATTTCTACCAGCTGAAATTTCATTGCTATTACGAAAACAACAAAAAACTTGGTTAGGAGAATTGCAGGGCAAAAATGTATACAAACACTTCGCACAGTAATAAATATTACATAGTTGTAAAGAATCAGGCAACACATGAGAAGAGTATGTTCTGAACTTAAATATACAAATGAAAGTGTCGGCTCTCTAAACACGTAGATTTTCGCCGAGGCAGTTGCACAATTCAACGAGAAAAATTGGTGTTTATTAAATGTCCGTGCATGATTATAAATGAACTGTAACATCAAATTGGCTTGATTAAACTTATAGACAATTCAAAGAACACTATTCAAACTAGAAAAATTGAACTGAAAACAATAAACATAAACAATACAACCATTCACCTGGATTGCTAAAGATTATCTTTGCTTGAGCTGGCACAGCAATGGTAACTTTACTGTTTAATGCATCTCCAGCATTCTCCATTTCATCCAGAAAACTAGCAGCATAATTTCTTCCTGCATATGAGCAAACTGCATCTTCTGGAGTGTACCCATCCTTGCTAGATGCAAGACCATGTGTATCCTGGCTACTTGTGCATTCGGAAGGGATCTCGGTGCTTTTCATTTTCTTCGGTACACCTTCAACCATACAATCTAATAAAACAGAGTTTCCTCGGTCTCTTTTTTTCAGAGCAAGATTGTACAAGTCAGTTGCTCCTTGACTGCAGTCAGCGTTATAAGAAGCCTCCTTCTCACATGAACTCTCGTCAAATACTTGCACAGTGAAATGCAAATCACCGTCATATCTGAAAACCAAAGAATCCCCTGTTTCAAGGCAGTGATCTTTAACAAATGAAACCCATCCATTATTGAAGAATAAACCATCATCTTGCTGTATTAAGTCCACAGGCCAAGCATTTCCACTGGGACCCACCAGAACTGTTGTTCCAGAATCTCCTCCTTCCATATGTTTAATGAATTTTGATGGAATTTTCTGCAATATAGGAATCAAAACAATTAATAAACATTGCAAGAGTTGATAACATAAAGTTATTCAGAAGAGTTTGTTTTTAAAATAAAATAACTTCATTATAAAATGCATAGGTAAGTCGTTCCAAGAGCAACGGATACTGATCTCTATTACAAAACTCTTAATACTGCCTTAAAATAACCATGTTGCAAAAGTATCACACGCCTGACATAGCTCATTAAATGGAGCCTGTCACACACCTATGCAGGGCCCTAACTCAATCCCCCCCTTGTACTCCTGAACGCTAAGATCTTACTTTATAGCTTATGAAGCCTGTTAAACTTAAAGAATGAATGTACCATTTGTCTGATACGTAACATATGGATTACTCATATCTGTAAGGCACAATTGTTTACTACGTGAAGCAAACATAGCTCAAAGTACTAAAAAAGAACTACTAAAACAGTCTAAATAAAAAAAGCAATCTCAATGCAGCATTCACTGTCATCATGCGTTTGTTCATAAGTAGTCCTTATAGTTTCAGTAAAGCTTGTAGCTTTGATCCAAAAACAAACTATATTGGGTGCACTAAAGTTTACTGCTTTGTTCAAAAAACAACATTCTTAGCCAATGAGTAGTCTTTATAGTTACACTAAAGTTTGTTGCTTTGATCGAAAAACATATTCTGGGTACACTAAAGTTTGTTGCTTTGTTCCAAAAACAGCATTATTAGCCAATGAATAGTCCTTATAGTTACACTAAAGTTTGTTGCTTTGATCCAAAAAGAACATTCTTGTTCAACCCCTTTTTGCCCATTTGCAACAACTAGCCCAAATGCAGTAAGAATAGCAACAAACTCAACAAAGGATGAAAGAATAATTCCAGCATAATATAGAGGAACAAAAAAGAGAAATTCAACAAACAAGAATGTACCAACAAGTTGTGAAGCTAATGGCAATGTGAACCAATGCTTACCAATTTTTCAGAATTCATGAAAGGGTTAAAACCCACATGAAAATGAGGCCTTCTTGCATCTAACATCTCTATTTCCTCTCTTTTTCACCTAAATTTTGAAGCTAAAACCCTAAAGAACCCCCACAAATTCCTTCAACCCCATTTTTTAAGAATCTGGGGATGTGAAATTAAGCAAGTAATCAAATAAACATCAATCAGAATTCAGAAAGAAAAAAAAGTTGAAAATCGAGAAAAATGGGAAATTAATTCACTCGTAAAGACGAAAGTTTCAATCAAAATTAACCATTTCTGCACAGCGCAATGTGACCCGAGCGAGCTCATGGGGGTGGGGTGAAGGAAATTCCAGAAATACCCCGTGGGGTAAAGCGTGAGTTACACGTAGAACATAATGGGGAAATCAAGGCGCGTTGGTTAAGTGAAGAAAGAAAGTACAACACTTGTGATTAGGATATAATCTAAATGATAATTAGGATTTAGGATCATAAGAAAATAGAAAAATTAAAGCATTCGATTAGTCATGGGAGTTCTTGATTATTTTAACAGTCTTTCTTTAGCTTAATTTTATTTTTCTTTTATTTGCTTCGACTTACTTCAATCAATTCTAATCACATCCATTAATTTTAAAGCAATATTTTATATGATCTTAAATAAAAAGATAAAAAAATCAATGATTAAGATATATATAAGATCAATATATAGTTCAATGGGGTTGTTCATTAGATGTCTTGTGTTTATAGTAGTGCATACATAGTGTTTAATAGTTATGTAGTTTTTTTTTTATATATAATTTTTACTATATGTCATTTAGCTTGATATTTTATTATCTTAAATTGATGATCTATGCGTATATTTTATCATCCTTAAATTCCACTATAAATTACATTACTATATTGTTGTTATAACTTCTGCTTTTTTGAGAAAATTTCCCCCCATTTTAAAATTTATTTTTTTAGCAAAAGTGAACTATTACGTGCACACCCATACAGTGCAATAATAGCTAATAAGGGCATGCGGTGTGCAATTAAAATTTATTATCATTTAGGTTCTGATGTTAGTTAAATAATATTTAGTGTTTAGTTCGAATATTTTAACGAAACTATTGACTTAAAATAGACGACTGTATAATTAATTTGAGTTTAATTTGTTTTGAGGATTGTTGTCTTGAGAAATTCGGGTCCACTTATGTATTGGAGGTCATGGTTCAACCTTTGATTGATTTTATTGAGTTTGTATACTATGTTAACGAAACTATTGACTTAAAATAGACGACTGTATAATTAATTTGAGTTTAATTTGTTTTGAGGATTGTTGTCTTGAGAAATTCGAGTCCACTTATGTATTGGAGGTCATGGTTCAACCTTTGATTGATTTTATTGAGTTTGTATACTAGGTTAATAAGAATATAAGAATTTGTGTACCTTGTAAAGTTATATATTGGAGAAAACAAAGGATAATTCTATATAATATTAATTTGGATAAAGTTGATAGCATTTTAGTTAAGGGAAATTAATAATTCTAAAGAATAAGTTTTCGTTACGGAATATATTTTTCGTGACTCGACTTCTTGTTGATACTGCAGCAAAGTTTGAGTAATTTTTATATTACAAAATATAAATTATAACTTTGATATAGTAAAATAAAATATTAGTAATTGTTTATGAAATCAACTCAGAATGCTGCCGATTTATTAAAGTATTTTTTATTTCGATCGGCTCAAAGACAGAAACGAGCTAGTTATTTATCGTGATTCAAAAAACTCAATAATTATAAGACAAATTTTATATTTATATTAAAAAAAGTTCTTTAGAATGTGTATATAACTCAAAATACTAATTCGACACTATAGATAAATATTATGGTATAAAATCAAGGACAAAATAATATACACATCAATATAAATTATCGCAATGAATAAGTAATCAGAAAAAGGACTTCCATTTGGCCAAAAATTTAAAAATATGAGTACTAAAGTTATAATTTTAAATTTTGAAATCATCTTTAAAAATTCACTTCATATCAAAAAATGAATAAATTTTAAAAATACTAAAACTGTTCTAGGTGAAATTTCAATAACTATCAAAACAATTTAAAATTATATTTGACCATATTTTACTATAAAATAGATATTTAAAGATAAATTTTAAAAAATTATCCAAAATTTATAATTAAATAAATATTTAAAGATAATTTTTTAAAAACTATAGATATTTAAAGAAATTTCCTAAAATAACTATCCAAAATCATAGTCAAAAAGACATTTTAAAATATTTTCAATTAAAGGTATTCAAAATATATAGTCAAAACACTATCAAAAATTTGATGCATGGGAACAAACAAACAAGACACAAGTGTGTAGCCAGTCCAAAACACCTCTGTTTTTACCTTTATTTTGCCTCTAAATAAACCTCCAAAAATTGCAATTTTTGATAATTAATAAGTTGATTTGTCTTCTTCTTCATCAGTTTCTTTGTAGGCATCAATTTCCCAAAAGGTAGAATCTTTTTTTGTTGATATTGACACATGTTCTTCCATACCTATACATACTCACCAACTTTTTTTTTTTTTTTTGTGATTACAAGTTATAAATTTTCATTTTTTTTTATTTTTGATTCTTGAAAACAGAAGTTGTGTGAAAAATGGATGCAATTTTGAATCTTCAAGGTGTACCATTAGGAACTGCTCTTACTGTGGGTGGTCCAGTTGTTGCTCTTGGTGGGATTTCATTTTGGTTACTTAAAGAGTATGTTAATGATCAAAAAAGGAAATCTCCAAATTTTCTCCCACCTGTTCCAGGTAAATTCATTACTTTTGGGTATTTTTGTATTCAATTCTGCGGAATCTCGATAGTTCAGTTGATTGACTGTCTGAAACGGCGGTGATGGGTTGATTCTTCGCCTTGTAAACCTTGCCCTCATTTTTGGATTGAATTTAATGGGCCCCAACACATGAAGATTCGGGATTTGAAATTTATTTAATGGGCCCCAACACATGTAGATTCGGGATTTGAAGTTTATAGGTTTGTTGTAGTTACATCGAGTTGATATATAATAATTAACTGTGTTTATAATCAAACATTTATAGATATTTAGTGGATTTTTTTAATGAATTCAGAATCTAAAAAAGAAAAAGCTATTGGATTCAGGTGAACAGGTTTACTAACCCTGCCCCCAATTTGTTGAGTTTGTAACATATAGCCAGAGGAGGATTTGTGATTTAAATTATGTTTAAAATGTTGAAATCTTTAGCAATTTTCTATGTATGTGTTATGTTCTGTGTCGACGTGAGATTCGTTTGTGTTTGCATATAGCATGTAAATAGGTAAATGTTGATGAGAAGTATGTGTTGATTTGGTGCAGAGGTTCCAGGGTTACCAGTGATAGGGAATTTGCTGCAGATGACTGAGAAAAAACCACACAAGACATTTACAAATTGGGCTGAAACTTATGGACCTATTTATTCCATCAAAACCGGCGCAAATACAATTGTTGTACTCAGTTCTAGTGAACTTGCAAAGGAGGTAATCACAATCATCACTCTCAAACCTCTTTTCTATGTTAATAAGTAAGAAACAAGCATTGGAGTTCTAAGTTCGTCGCAAAAAGTAAACTTTTTTGGTTGTAATCCATTTTCTAGTTGCTATATAGCTTCTTCTGTCTTAATTTTGTATGATGTCAAAAGGTTTTACATCCTACTAATTGCTGGTTTTAAGTTGTGAAATGATTCAATCTGGTATTTCAAGTTTTTCTAGCTAGAAAGATACTAAAATATGAGATGGTACACGCGTAATAAAAGTTTAGTTAAAATGGTATGCAGAAAGAGGAGAGTGGCAACAGAGAAATGTAGACAAATTACGTGGTCCTTCAGCACCACACCATTTAGTAGAGGAATTGAATATGTTTCTTTACTAATATGTAGTGAGAGTCAGGAATATTTTACTTTAGTATGACTGGACCAGGGGATAAAACTTATAATCTGACTAATGCTGTATATGAGCCCCAGATTTTCCTGATAGCTGCAGTTGCATTGGTTTCAGTATTATATAGGATCGAACTTAAAGTACGTGTCCCTGCCTCTCGATGATCACTAAATGGATTGTATTGCCTAGTTCCTCTTTGTTAAGACTAGGCCATACTACAAGGTGAAGCAGTTGGTGATTTAGACAACTGCTATCTCCATATTATATCCCTGGATTGTATGTTGGTTGTTCTCTGGAAAGGCCTCAACTGTATAATTGGAAAATCTTCGGTTGTTGAGGTTCTGAATCACCGTACTAGATATGATAAAGTAGTGTCATGTACCACCTCAGTCGCGGCATATGTTGGCTGTGTATCAGCAAAGTTCCATTTTCACTATACAGCTGGTTTAGACTTTATAATTTTCTGATTAATATCTGAGAAAATACATAGAATATGAAGATCTTATAAACTAATGTTGAGGTAGGATGACTACTCGCACATTGTTGCACAGAGCTTAAAGTATTTACCTCCAGTTTCCTTGCAAGAGGAGAGCTTTTGCATTGTTTTAAGGTATTGTAGTTCTTTATCACGTAGAATAAGCATCAACACCAAAGTAACGACTCAAGTGTAACATTGACACTACTGGGGTGTCATCGATCACCAATAGCTTGAGTTATAAGCCAATATATAGAGGCATGTTTGGTGCTTATTTTTTAAATCACTGTTGTGTTATTTGTGTGCTTATCATATCTATACTCAAACACTTGATACAGATCTAAATATTGTCCTTTTTCGTCTTTTTAGGCTATGGTGACTAGATATTCATCCATCTCAACTAGAAAGCTAACGAACGCATTGAGAATCCTTACTTGTGATAAGAGTATAGTCGCGATAAGTGATTACGATGAGTTTCACAAGACAGCGAAGCGCCACATACTGACCAGTGTTCTAGGACCAACTGCTCAGGTTTGTCATTTACAAATCGACCTCCATATTTTATTTGATTCTCTTCATTTGTTTCATCGACTCCATATCTAACAGGAAAGTGCTGCTTAATATGCAGAAACGCTTCCGTATCCACAGGGACACCTTGGTAGAAAATGTGTCAAAGCAACTACATGATTTGGTTAGGACTGATCCTAACGAAGCAGTTAATCTAAGGAAGTCATTTCAGTCGGAACTTTTTGGTTTAGCATTGAAACAAGTGAGTTTTTCAAAATTCAGTTTCATTAGTATGTTGTTATTTTGGAAACTCTTTTAAACTGCCCGATCATTATAAAAGTTTTAACTCATTTGCAGGCTTTGGGAAAGGATATCGAGGCTATTTATGTGGAGGGACTCGACGCCACTTTTCCAAGAGAGGAATTACTCAATATCTTAGTGCTTGATATAATGGAAGGTGCAATTGATGTGGATTGGAGAGATTTCTTCCCCTATCTAAAATGGGTTCCTAACAAAAGCTTTGAGCACAGAATTCAGCGTAAACATCTGCGCAGGGAAGCGGTGATGAAGGCGCTAATAGCAGATCAAAGGAAACGTATTATTTCGGGCGAGGTGATCTTCTTCCTCCTTTTAAGCAGACACTTATTTCCACTCCATAATCATGTTTGGACCTTGGCTAATTATCTAATGTGGCGGAATCTATACACAGGAACTGAACAGTTATATCGACTACTTGTTATCTGAAGCCAATACGTTAACAGAGAAGCAAATTCTGATGTTGCTTTGGGAGGCAATTATTGAAACATCAGATACCACACTAGTGAGTACAGAATGGGCTATGTATGAATTGGCGAAAGATTCCAAACGACAGGTAGTATCATAATCATGCCCGTTTCTTGTTTTTGCTATTCTATTTCTTGGTTGCATCTCATGGCTGTTAATCGCGTAGGAACAACTCTTTTTGGAAATTCAAAATGTTTGTGGATCTAACAAGATCACTGAAGAGAAACTTTGCCAACTTCCATACTTATGTGCTGTCTTTCATGAAACATTGCGGAAGTATAGTCCTGCACCTATTGTTCCTCTAAGATACGTCCAGGAAGACACGCAGGTAGGAGGGTACCGAATTCCTAAAGGAACTGAGGTAATGAACTCTTTTTCCCTACTTCTTGTAAATTGAAATTTTCTTTGCTTATCAAGTGAGGTTTATGTGTGAGCTTTGCTTACATTGTCAGTACCAAGCCCGAGAAGGGTTGTGGTTGGCTGGCAGCCAGCGTAAAACTTGTCAGTTCATGATCAATCCTGATAATACAGATATCGTGGGGACGTGCCCATCTAGGCACACATTTACAAAATGAGCTTATATGAAGACGTGGGAATTCATTATTGTTATTTCTTATCTCGGTAACTAAATTAGTTGTCTCTATATACATTGTGTATGCAGATCGCAATAAATATATACGGTTGCAATAGGGACAAGAACGTGTGGGAGAGTCCTGAAGAGTGGAAGCCTGAACGATTTCTTAACGGAAAGTACGATCCAATGGAATTGCAGAAGACAATGGCGTTTGGGGCTGGAAAAAGGGTATGTGCTGGTGCTCAGCAAGCAATGACAATTAGTTGCACAGCTATTGCTAGATTGATACAAGAGTTTGAATGGAGCTTAAAAGAAGGAGAAGAGGAAAATGTTGCAACAATGGGTCTTACTACTCATAAACTTCACCCAATGCTAGCTCATATCAAGCCAAGAAATTAAAGGGGAATCTTTACCGTAACAGGTAAATTTGTTGTCGTGTGATCAGGAGGTTACTGGTTCAGACCATGGAAATATTCTCAATCGCTCATGCAGAAATGTTAGATAAAACTATGAATAATAAACTCTTTGTGGTTCGGCCGTTTTAGTGCATCTGGCTGCCCAAGATTTGAACTTTCTACTCTGTATTAGCAGAGCTTGCTATTTTGTTACTTTTCAAGTTATCACTATGATGATAATTTTGGCATTTTATTGCACCGTTGTCCTTCAAACAGGTCGATCTTTAATTTTTGTCTTTCTCACAAGATATAAGTTCTTTAATGACATAACTTATAGAATATTATGACGTGAAAATATAAACTTATGTTTCACGAAAAAGTTATTTGCCTCGAGGTTAACCAATATACATAGGGTAAGATTTTCAATAAAGATAAACATCATTATTTTTCACAAATAAGGGGAGAAAAAAAGGTGGGAGTCAGTAATTTGTGTGTTATATAATAAAGAGATGAAAGCGACAATGCGTAAAAAAACAGAAGTGAGCACAGGGAGATCACATCAGATAAGTGACTGATTTTGTAGTACTATTTCTGGGATTAAAGCAGAGGTTTTTGTTTGTAACTATCTCTAATTCTGAAACAAACAGAAACATAAGAGATTAGAGACTGGTTACAATTTCACACACGACTAACCAAGAGTTGTCAAATATTCTTTTCTTTTTCCACTAAGACTTTTCGATCAATATCGATATCGTTAGGAGGTGGGTTATTTATGTATTAATGAAACTAACAGACGTCTCTCAATTCTAAGTGAAGCAATTCATTGATTTCCTATATTGATTTATCATTTTTTGACATTCTCAAATCTGTTGAGTTTAGACAAAAATAAATAATGAAATTACTCGTTAATTTTGGCAAAAAAGCAGAAATCACATATTTTTAAATTAAAAATTATTATTTATTTTTTATAAGTTTATATTACAGAAATCTCTCAAACTGATACAATTATATAAGTGTTGATTAATTTGATGCGCAAGATACATAACATTTTATACATGATACACTAATCTGATGTATATTTTATACATTATACACTAATATGATACGTAAAATACATTAGTCTGGTGCGCAAGATAGATTAGTTTGATCCGCTTATTCATTAATATGATGCGTGAAAATGAAAAAAATTATAAAACTTATAAGGATTAATGATAATAACAAAATTTAAAAATGAAATTTTTGTTATTTTCCCTTAATTTTGACTCTCGATTTTTTATAATATTCGAGTAACAATTATAATTCCAATATTGTAGATTGTGTTAATTTCATGTTACTAATAATATTTGGCGAGTTGTAGTGAGCACCGATTTGATAAGAAAAGGATGAGTGGAGGTGAAAAGGGGGACCCACAAATTGCTTCCCACGCTAACCCGACAACCTCAATTATTCTGTCGGCTTCTCAAATCCCTAAAACATAAAATCTCCCATTATTCCCACTTCTCCCCATGCGTTCCAGACTTGCGATTTGATTTCTCTCGTTATATTAAAATTTGATTATTTTAAATATAACATTTGATTATTTTAAATGTGTTATATAAATTTTTATATATCGTAATTTTTATTTAAGATATAATATTTATATTAAAATTTAATTATTTTAAATATATATACAAGATTTACTTTATAAAAAGCATTTAAATCTCAATTTAAAAATATAACGATCTTATTCATTGTATATTCTTTTTTTCCTTATCCTTTTCCCTCTTAAACTATTTTATTTTAGACCCGCATTAAAAAATATCAATTGTAATTAAGATGTTCATGATTTAATATATTAATTTGTTTTATTGATTTAATTCAATTTTTTACTTATTAGGAGGGTAAATATAGCTAAGTGTTCAATTAAATCAATAGCTTTTGTTTATTTCGTATATGATACATATAAAAAAATACATTATATATTGCAAATTCTCTATCAAGTAACAATAAACTAAAGAAAAAAAAATTGAAAGCCATAAGAAAATTTAGTCGCACTACTTTTTGTAAATGTGAAAAAAAAATATTATAAATGTAAGCATTTTTAGTCAAACGAGCGTAAGCCTATCTACGTTTTTTGCTGCACGTATGAAGAACATTGACTTTAAATGTACTGGAGTATACATGTAATTTTATATTTTATATAAAAATTTGAATTATAAGTTGATTAATTTTTTAAAAGCTTTTTACGTATATTCTCAAATGTACATTATGGTGGAGTCAATATTAAGAAAAATAACATTCAAATACAAAATCAAAATGAATAATAATTTTAATATATAAATTTAACGTCGTCGTCGTTGTGTATTCTGACTTACTTAATCTGTTGACTTTGTAAATTTATAGACTTTTTAGGGGCTAAATATAAAGTCATTTTTCCAAATTAATTGTTTGTTAACTGTCATTTCCTTTAGTCAAAAGGAAGTCCTGATTATCTCGTCAAATAGGTCCTATATATTGTCATGTCCATATTTTTTTTTCATATTTGCTTAGACATTATGATAAAAATAATATTTAGCGATAATAAATATTTATTTTAATATAAAATGTTAAAATTTTTATAGGTATTAATTAAGTGTTATTAGAATCAATGATGTAATATATACAAAAAATATTAACTATCGCTAAAAATATATATTTAATAGAAATTAATAATAATCATTTTTGATATAGTGAAGGCCAAAAGTTAGTGTCAAAAAGATCATTTGTGCGAGTGATGAAATAGATAAAGTTATTTCATAAATTTATAATATTCTATGAGATTAATTATTTCATTATACTTATCCCATCATTAAGTATTCGCGAGATAAATTAATTTAAATTTAAAATAAAATGATTCGATATGTTATAGCAAAATTACTACTCATTTTTTATATACATACCAAACGTCGTGTGCATTAAGTAAATCCAAATTGTATTAATCAAAACTCTAAACAAATTTAAGCTCCAAATCTTTTATTTATAATACGTAACTCTTTATAATCAAGTCTGATATAATAATTTTAAAGATTAAACAAAATATGCTATAGCTAGAATATCATATATTTTAAACAATATTTGCATATATAGTAAAATTCTTTGTAGATTTCGTACGATAAAACCACACGTTTTTTTTTCTTTTTTTACTTCACATGTAATATTATTGTCCAAACAAGATAAGGAAAACCTAAGAGATTGTCAAGTAAATTTTATGAAAAGTTGCATTAGGAATTAAATAGTGGTTGATAATATGCATAAAAAATGCGCCGCTAACATCAAAACAATCACAAATCATGAGAGCACTAACTAATGGTGCAAGCTATACAAAATATATGCACCACTAGTTTATTTTTTACTATATATAAAACTATCATGAAAAGCTTTTAGCATTGTATATAGTATACTCATAGAGACTCAAAAGTTCAAATTCTAGATTGCAACTAAAAATATTCAAAAAGAGAAAAAAAAACTCTTCAAAAGAAATAGAAAAAAATCAATATTTATAATGTATATTGAAAGAAAATTTTAACGTAGCTAGTAAAGTTGTTATCATATGATCAGAAAGTCATAATCTAAGCTATGAAAATGACATCTAGCAAAAATGTACCCTTGTGGTCTTGTCATGATCTCCGAACTTATAAATAGCTAAAATCTAGCATACTAAATTGTGTTTTGTATACATGAAGCATTAATTATATTTTAACTCTATATATCTATATAATAATTTTCAATGAAGGAAGTATGGATTGATGAATATAATTAACTTATGGCCCTAGCTCTGCTCCTATTAGATCGTGACTGTATATATTTTTTTGGAAAAATATACAAGTACCTCCTCAATCTATGTCCAAAATTTCAAAGACACACTTATACTATACTAAGGTCCTATTACCCCCTGAATTTATTTTATAAGTAATTTTTTATTCCTTTTCGGTCTACGTGACACTAGCTTGAAAAAAAAGTCAATCAACATTGGGCTCACAAGATAGTGCCACGTAGGCAAAAAAAAATAGAAAATTATTAATAAAATAAGTTCAGGGGTAATAGGACCTTAGCATAATATAAGTATATCTCTGAGATTTCGGGCGTAGATTGAGGAGGTACTTCTGCATTATCCGTATTTTTTTTACATATAATATTTACGTTAGAGGTCTAACTAATTTAGATTTATATACATAGTGTAACACGCGTCTTGGGGAGGGGGATGTTCTCTAGCGAAAAAGTTTTAAAATTCGAGACGTTTAATTAAGAACTAAAACATGAATAGTAGGTTCACAGCGGTGATTTTGGAAATCAGTCAACTGATTTTAGCATGTTCTAAAAGTTACAATGATAATCTTTGGTTATCATGATTTGGAAACATCTTTACAATTGATAGATGACTAAATAACAGTAGCTCGTGGCTCATGCCATAATTTTATTTTATTTTATGTGACCCATAATGACCACCAAAACTAACCATGTATTCATAAAGGGGATACAAAACATACGAATTAAAAAAGAAAATTAACGTTAATTTTAATTTATTTAATTAATTTAAATTTGTTTCACGTAATACCGCCTTTCACGTTAAATGGTATGATTATATATGTGTGCGTACTCCAAAGGTATAAATATTACATCAAATTAATTTTACATGACTCATGTTTTCCTTTTGTCTTTTAGTATTTAAAATGGTATATAAAACGTGATTGAATTTGTGAGTGTTTATTTAGATAAACTTGTTCTTTATCACTATTTGTTTGATTTAATATGTTTGAGGATTTCGAAAGAAACCTCTCTATCTATCTGCATTAAAATATTAATTATTTCATTTTTTATTCTGTATTATTTTTGAAGAAAAAAATGTGTTGAAAGTATACATAAATTTATAAACACAGAATTCTCCACCAATTTTACTTGTGATCAAATTACTCTAAATCTATTAATAACAGTCATTTTTACTTATTATAGCTATTAGAACATTTATATTAAAACATACATAAAACTCAAAGCTCATTTTCTAATTAGTAAATTTTCTACTTGAATACACTAAGTTCACCCAAAAAAATCCCAAGTGCCTCGAGATATGTTTAGTCTGATTAAATTAATATTTGATAGATTAATAATCTTTTTAAGATAATATCTTTTCGATCTCAACTTAGGTCAATGAAAAAATCATGTATTTTCGATAATATAATATATTTTTAGAAGACTCCTATATAAATATATGATTCAATTATTATTATAAATTAATAACTTCAAAAATATAAATATATCTAAGTCAATTTAGTAGCATATGATTTTATTGTGTTCTTTTTTATTAAAATTCAAATTTAGTTGAAAGTTCATTTTTAACTTTTCTAATGCATTGAAAAGTTTTAAAGTTTTTTTTTCTTCAAACTTCACTGTAAAGTTCTAAAGAGTTTTAAATGTGATAGTTGCTTATGTATAACTGATTTCAAAGATATTGTATCATGATAAAAAAAAATATACATTATAATAAATCATACAGATATATTGTACTTAGATATAATAATATTTTTTTTATATTTTAACATAATACATAATTTAATAAGATACAAGAATTTCAATGTTTTTCGCTTTTCATTGTACTATATGCATAATAAATTTACTTTTTTTTATATGTAAATGTACATTCAATAAATATGATAAAAAATTTCACTTCTCACTGTACAATATGCATAATAAATTTACTTTTAACATGTAAATGTAAATTCAATAAATATGATAAAATAGATTCTATAATTTCAAAACCTTCACCATCCATATATATGTGTGTATATATATAAGAATCCCACTATTTCACGCCAAAACAAAGATTTCTCTTTTAGCTCTCTTCCTTTATATCTCTCTCCTTTAAAAAATCAAATCTTTGTCCTCTTTCAACGTACTGTCTTACATTAAAGAACACAACCTTTTTTTCACCTGAACAGAACAAGCTCAAAAAAAAAAATGTCTTCAGATATCGGCGACAGACGTCCGGCGAGACTGCCGGCGCCGGTAAACGGAACAAGGCCATCGGAACCAGAGAACTTGCCGTGTCCACGTTGTGATTCCACAAACACAAAGTTTTGTTATTACAACAACTATAATCTTTCTCAGCCACGTCATTTCTGTAAGTCCTGTCGCCGGTATTGGACACGTGGCGGCACCTTACGTAACGTCCCCGTCGGCGGTGGTACACGTAAGAACTCGTCCCATAAACGCCCCCGTATCAACTCCGGTGCTGGTACCGTTCAAGAACAAACCAACCCGATCACAATGATGGGTTCGGGTTCGGGTCATGTATCCGGGTCGGGTTCTATGTCGTTGATGGGTTGTGAAGTGAACTTGAATGAGTCAGTACATGAAGGTGGAAACGGTACGTCGTCGTTTACTTCGTTATTAACAGCTCCAGTTGGTGTAGGGGTGGGTGGGTTTGTGCCATTAGGTGGATTTGGGCTTGGGCTTGGCGGGTTTGGGCTTGGGAATCTCGATTGGCCCATGGAGCAAGTAAGCGGTGGAGGGAATGGTGGCGACGGCGGTGAAAATGACAAGTGGCAGCTGAGTGGCGGTGAGATGGAAGGCGGCGGCGGCGGTGGTGGCAGCGGCGGCGGAGGAATAGGTGGTGATGATGATTGTTTTGGGTGGCCTGATCTTGCTATTTCAGCACCAGGGACAAGTCTTAAATGAAAGTAGAAATTAATATTATATTATATACTTTTTATACTTCTCATGCAAGAAATCGAAAAAAAAAAAGGTGTTTTTTTTTTAAAATGAACTTTATATTTAAGTTCTGTTGTCTTTTTGCAAGTTTTTTGGGGTTGCATGGATTGGTTTGGCTGTAGGAATTTTTACTAAAAAGAACTACTACAGTAGGCAAAGCTATTTTTGCTTGGTGGGCAACTGTTTTTTTTTTTAATTTTTGTTTTTGTTATTGTAAATGTATTTTGGGACTCTTCTTCCTTTTTCTTTTTGACAGAAATAGGTCCCAAATTTCATGAAATGAACAATATATTTTCTTTGTTTTTGTTCTATAATGCGCGATTAAATAGAACGACCTTAATCGGTAAAGATTCATATAGTCGTCGTGTTACTGTTTTGTTGTTTGTTTTGCGTTGCAAAAAGTGTAGTACTTTTGGTGATGTTTACTTTTTCTTTTTTCTTTCTTCTTCTATGGGGGGTCCTCCAGTTTATCACTAAAAAAATTCCTATAAAATCAAAAGTATTTTGTAGGTTTGTTAGGGAGAAAGGGGGCCTCTTAGGGTTTGTGTTATTTCAAAAAGCATTCTTTCCAGTTTTGAAGGGGGGCCTGACCTTTTCCTTCGACCCCTATCACATAATTTGTCTTAAAGTTTTAAAAAAACTCCTCATTATCTGACTATCTTTTCTACAAGTGTTTGAACAAAAAACTTTTATAATGAAATTGATTGAAAACGACGAAATTTTATATTCAAATTTTGCTAAAAGTGGTGATTTCGTTAATTTAAAATATGTTATAAAATTATTTAAAATATATTTGTTAATATTAATCAGAAGTTGCTCAGATGGTAAGTATTTTTTCTCCCGACTCTAATGAGTATATATAAAGTAGGAGTAATTAATGAATGGCTCCAAAATGAAGTGTCAGCGCCGAGGTTGATATGCACCACCGACCGTGGCCGATATAATGGAATTTGATTCCCAATCTCAAACGAATTTACATCCAAACTTTTCCACTAACAATTTGATTCCACTAATATATACGATATGTAATATTTCCAACGTTTTATATTAATTTTTCATTTGTTGTCATAAGTAATTATTACAAACTATTTTGTTATTTTACAATATTAAAATAAAATTATTTGAATACTCTATTTTACCCTTATAAATAATTCAAAAAAATCTAAATAACTTCATAAAGTTAAATAAGTTAATAAAACTGTCTTTTCTTATTTATGATTTTTTGAAAATCGTATAAATAAAAAAGTAAAAAATTAATATGAGATGATAGGCGTATGAGGTGGTGTTTTTAATAAATATAGTATTTTTTAGAAAAAATCCTTTTGGCCAGAATATTTGGTTAGAATTTGACCAGAGATTTTTTTTAATGTAATTTTATTTTTTAAAAAATATTTTTATCCTTTTATTTTCAATATCTTTTACTAAAAAATGAAAAAAAGATCGAATTATTTTAAAATAAAATAGATATTTTTTGAAATTTTTTCGCTAAATTCTAATCAAATTTTTTTTTTTTTATATCTAGCTACTAGAGCTCGAATTTTAGTTAAGAATAAAGAAATTTTAATTTAGAACGACTCATGTTGATTTGTGTGCAAGCTTCGTGTACGTTCTTTTCCAATTTACTTCTACACGGTCTTATATAAACTTATTGAGTTATTTATGCATGCATGAGTTTGTCGATGTTCATACAAAAACTCTTTAGAAACTCATATCGAATAAAACCACGAAATTAATTGAGAAGAAAATTTGAAATTTTTAAGTTTATGAGTTATGATTTTAAAAAGACTTGAACAAAACCTTAGTGTTAATTGAGAGAGATGGATTCAGAATTTAGAGTTTATAATTTTTGAATTTTAGAAAAAATAATTTTTTTGGGTTCTCACAAGATAACACTACATCAAAATAATTTGTAGCCGCAATCAATTGACAACAATAGTTTAATTGTCACTAAATATGTATTTTTAGCGACAACAATATTTTTTATATATGTCCCTAAAGCCTTTAATAACATTGAATCTAATAACACTTAACTAATGTCGGTAAAAATTTTCATTAGCCCTCTTTATTAATGTGTTTATTTATTACCGTTAATCAAATACATAATTTTGATTAGCACTACTGAATTATGACGAACTTGTCTTCGTCCGTGCATGTTAGTGTCAGAATTCACATTTGATAGCCGGTGTAATCCTACGAATAGGATCTAAAAAGGGTGCTACATACCCTGATCACGCAGTTTGTGTAGGTAGAGAGGTTATTTCCGACAGACCATCAACTCAAGCAAAACTAATGGTATGATGAGAAACTAAAATCATCTACTCTACAAAAGACTGATGCCACTCAATATCCATCTTCAATAGTGCAAATATAACAATGCAAACACAACTTTTGAACATGACCTAGTGCATTAACAAGTTGAAAACTGAATCATCCTGCAAACATTCTAGTTTCTATAAAATGTGAATTTCGAACGATTTCATAAGGCATACAACACCAAATTCCAAAGGTAGAAGACAAGAACATGTTTGTACCTATGGCTTTATACATATTCCTCTTCCTTCCTCCGAACCAACCAACACACACGCACGAACGCGTTGTTTCTCCACTTCACCTTTTCTCAAGCCTAGAATAGAAACACACATTACAAACTACTACTAGCAAATTCAAGTTTACATACCAAAGCGCTTCTTATCCATGATCTATCTCTTAGTTGGGCTTAAAGAATCTGAGTTTAAGTCCATTAGTGACCATACTCCAAATTCCTCCGATCGAAAAGGCCAAGCTAAAAGCAACTCCTAACCATCCAAGGATCCAGTTGAAATACCAATTAAAGCTGTACTTTGTAGGCTTCTTTATGAGAACCCACATGAAGCAAGGATAAGCAAATGTTACCGGAAGTGTGAGTCCTCCTAACAATCCTGCAAGACTTGACAGGAACGGAAGTGCCACTCCGATAAAGAATGAAACAAATCCGAAAAATATTCTGAAACCAGAACGGACCCAAATTGAGCATGGTTTGTTGGTGCGGCTAGTGTATCCAGCTTCAAAACTGTCGAATGCTGGCATTGAGTATATTTGGAAGCTACTCAAGCAGTTGAATACGACTAAGAGAAATGTCATGGCGAGAAGTCCTCTTGGAATATCGTGAATGTGGAAGGCGTATAGTGCACTTAGCATTCCTCCAGATGGCATCTGTAAGGAATTAATAAGCGAGCGATCAAATCAGGAGATGATAAGGAAAACACATATAGTCTGAACAGAGGAGTACACTGTTCTACCAAGAGTATATGGCCCGTGGAAACAAATGCAAAACGAAAAAAGGCTTGTGGATAGTAAAGTAGCAAGAGTACTACCAAAACATATACTCCCTCCGTCACAATTTAAGTGTCTTAGTTTGACTAGGCACAAAGTTTAAGCAATAAACGGAGACTTTTGAATCGTATGGTCTTAAATTAAAGATGTATGTAGTCCTTTAAATCTTGTGGTTTTAAACCAAGTCAAGTTGATTATTGGAATCGGAAAACTTACTTAATATAGAAAGAGACATTCTTTTTTGGGACAGACCAAAAAGGAGGACGAAGGGATTATTATCATACTTCAGAAAAGCTTTTTCAAACGCAAAAATGAAATATATCTTGTACTGTCAAAATAATGTGACTGAATTCAGTAGTTATGATTTGGTCGGCGGAAATAACAGAAAGATAGCTGTACTTACAAGGCTTCCATAAGCCCAGAAGCCTCCAATGGCAATAGGGAACAGGCACAAGGCTATGAAGAAATAAGCAACTTTTGCTCCCTTCCACATTGGCACATGAGCTGGGTGCTTGAACGTTGACGGCATTGTTGACTGCAAATATGATAGAGAAGATATTAATTGATGTCTTTACAATTGCAAAATGGAAATGTTTCGTGTGACTATTCAAAGAAACAGTTTGCATTTGCACATGACGTAAAAACGGGTAAGAAAAATTACCTGAATTTCAAGAACTAAATTGTGTCCTCTAAAGGTAAATGCTATAATACCCATGGCGTTCAAGACCGAAAAGAGAGAAGATGAATAGGAAGGCAAAGAAATGGGTTCATATGAAATGGAAGGTGGTCGTGGTTGGCTAACAGAAAGGACCCATGCCATAGTGGCGTATGTGATGGCTGTCACTGCTCCAACGAGGGAGAGTCCAGCGATGGAATTCAGGTTCGGGAGCTGGGACAGTACAATGCAGAGGGAAGTGAAAACCAGATACCACTCCACAGTTGTTAAAGGATTCGATGAACAGAGAGGACCACAAACAATTTGAAAGAACAGCTTCATGGTTTCTCCTCCTACGAGAATCAATGCTGTTGCAGTTCCTGCAGATAGGTAAACAGTAGGGAAGAGAGCAAGCCAAACACCCAGTCTTTCACCTGAAAAAATGTAAAATGAATACAATAATGTTATAGCAATTAAAGTGAACTATTTAAGATTTCAACCAAACTTTGTTCATTTCCTTTTTCTTCAATGGAAAATAGGAGTTATACAACTCTATCAGCTTTTCATGCATCTTGCTCATTACCAATAATTAAGCACTCTCTCCGTTTAAAATTATATAACGGTGGCTTACCAAACACGAAGTTTAAGATGTTCATTGTGACTTAGGTGGTGTATTAGTGGTAGTCAAATAAATATTCATCTATTTCAATTTGTTATCCCGGTTTTCACTTGGCACAGAATTTAAGAAAGTAAAGAAACTTCTGAATGTTGCGGTCTTAAACTAAAGATAAGCAGAATGTACCAAAATGTTATTTAATCTTGTGGTCTTAAACATATCATGTTATCATATGGAAGTAACTGATTTTCTTACCAAATGCTGCTTGCGCAAGTTCCACATATCTATTGTATCTTTTTCCCGGTACTGCTTCATGCAGCTGAACAAGGATCCATAAAGTATAGAGTTGCCAGAAATAAGCTATAGTTAAGGAAATTATTCCCCAGCTCCTGCATCCATAAGGAAAGTTAATCGCCTTACGTTACTTTCAGAAGACTAAAATTTAAGAGTATCTGGTATATGTTGGCACGAGATTAATAAAATGGAAACTTTAGGACATCGAGCGAACGATCAGTTATTACGACGTACTCTTCAGATAATAAAAAGGTAACTTGGCTATTAAACATACAACAGTGATATGATTTGGTGGAAAATTCAATAGTAAAATATCTCTCTCCAATAACTGAAGATGGAACATACTGTAATAAATGCACAATAGTCCACTTGGAAATCCCAGTAGCATTTAGAGATATTAGATCTTAAAGTCAAAGTGATAGGTCAAAATCATCAAAAGCAATTTCTGGACCAACTGTTGACTAAATTATAGTGCCAAGAATGTAACAAAAGGAGTGTGTGATAGCTACAACACAAGGCTAAAAAGAAAGATATCTCCATCAAAATAGACGAGGAAAATCCTTATATATGTATTGAATAAATGACATTGCTTTTCAAAAATATCAATTTCGTGCCGAGGGTCTATTAAAAACAATCTCTCTACCTCCAAGGTAGGGGTAAGATGTATCTTTAGTTAATATTTAAAATAAAAAAAATATCTTTAGGTAAATGTACGGAACTTAAATACTTTTGATGTACCATGGGACCATTTTTCTTAAATGATGTGGAAATGCAAAAGGAAAATGGAACAAAAGGTAATAGGCAATCTTATTTCTCAATATATAATAATGAAAAATGAGAGAGGACCTAGGAGATGTATTTTAATGAAAAGGCAAAGTAGTATGAATGCCAACAATTAGTACAACTATCTTCTATACAAATTTCATTTGAAATCAATGATGAAAGTTGAGAAAAGCAAGTCCATAGAGACAGATTTAGAAGATTTCTTGTCGGTCCACAAAGCGCGATAATTTTCTTAAATAAGATATCAATAGATGGAGGGGTCCGTTTAGATGAGTGCAGTATAGTCAATCAAAGTCCCCATTTTCAAAGACAACTGATATGCATTTAAAAAAGCTGTACTTAGAGGTCACAAATAGCTGAAAGATCAAGACTTTCGAGAATGGCGGTTGGCTTTGAGAAATTTTATGAAGCAATAATGGTTTTCCAAACTAAAGTAAATCCCCAATTAGTAGAAAGAGTTCTTCAAAGTTCAAACCAAGATAAGCAAATTCTAATAGAATTCTTATTTATAGATCACAAAACAATAAATTTCACGAAGAAATGTGAAAAAGATCAAAACTTTAATCATTAACACTATCAACAACAACAATAACAAGCACCAAGCAGATAGAAAAGAGAGTTCTTTAACCCAACAAAGCAGAATCTTCATAGACACCCCAGAAATAAGCCCAATTATTTTCTGAAAAAGCAGTCAAGGCATCTTTTCAATCAAAATTTGAATATTACTCTTACAAATATATCATATAACAATAAATTCCACAAACAAATGTAAAAAAAAGATCCAATCTTTAACCATAACACAATCAACAATAGCATTAACCATAACACAATCAACAATAGCTCATCAAACCAACAAAGCAGAATCTTTATAAAACATTCAAAAGCAAGCAAATTTGAATGTGACTCTTAACATATATATCACACTACAAAAAATTCCACAAGAAAATGTAAAAAAGATTCAATCTTTATCCAAAATAGCATCAAGAATAGCAATAACAAATTAAACACCGAGTAAATGAAACAGAGTAAAGGGAGAGTAACACTACCATCCAAGAAAAGAGAAAGCAACAGGCAAGACCAAAGCTTGAAACCCAATACCAGCATTAAGATTATGAAAAGCAGCATAATGAGCATTGCCATTTCTAGATTCAGTAATTGGAAGCCAAGCATCTTGAGGGTTAAGCTTAGTCAAATGCCCAACTTCTTCCAAATAACCCTTCATATTAACCAACACCCTTTTCATTGGAGTCCCAATAGGGCTCAAAAACCTAGGTGAAATAAATGACGTTGGTGTCCATGACTTAGCATCTTTTGATGCACCAGTAGATGTATGTCCTCCACCGCCCCTTGGTGATCTTTGACCTGACGGTGTTAGAATCTCAGGTGTTGATGCACGCGGTGTTGCTGGTATTGAAATAAGCTCTGTTTCTGGTCTTTCCTCCATCAATGGCAAAATACTAAAATTTGTTGGAAAAAAATGAAAATGGACTAATGGGGTTATGCCCTTATGAGTCCTTTTTTTCTTTTTGTTGTTTAGTTTGTGTTGTTTAGCTCACTGGGGCTTTTGTTTTGGCTTGTTCTTGTCAGAGTTCATCAAGCAAGAAAAAAGGGTTTTTTTTCAAGAATATATAGAATGAGACTGAGCTGCACCACATGCAATGTGTGTGGGATTGTGTAAACAGTCAAGGTGAAGTTTGAGTCTTGGCCATTGATGGAGCAGCAATCTCGAGGAGGTTTTGGGTACTCACAGATGGTTGTTTGAGAACAGAGAAAGGGGTATTTGAGTGAAGGTTTTGAGAGTGAGACTGAACAAATGACTTAAACAAATATTTAAAGCTGTTAATATTCCAAATTTTTTTTAATCAAAGTACGACTTTATATTATACTCTCTTTCCGTTAACGGTTTACTATATTAAAAATAGTTATCTAATAATATTTATTCATTTTTAAAAATTAAAAAATAATTTACAATATCTAAAGGGTACTATAGTAATATTACTTATGTTATTTAACATTTTAATAAAATATGTATCAA
The DNA here is from genome assembly GCF_036512215.1 of Solanum lycopersicum. Classification (NCBI taxonomy): domain Eukaryota; kingdom Viridiplantae; phylum Streptophyta; class Magnoliopsida; order Solanales; family Solanaceae; genus Solanum; species Solanum lycopersicum. The sequence continues at coordinate 65,852,716 of NC_090803.1, read as the reverse complement.
GTGAATAATAAACGAGTATTATGAGACATAAAAAAGTTTTATATATGTTGAAGTGGAAGTGGAAGTGGAGTTCATATCTCTAAAGAGAGTAACAATGATGAAATGAAATAATTGCTAGCATGCTACTAAGTGTTTGAATTTGGTCAAATGGTAAGAGAGATCAATCCACTACTAAAAAAGTGAGTACAAAAGCAACAACAAATTCAATATAATTCTAGCGATAAAGTATAAAAGAATTAATATATTCTTCGATAATTCAATTAAAAAAGTAAAGAAAAAAAAAATAGCTAAAAGTGAATATTAACACATTAGGAACTTGAGAAAAGATATAACGCACTATCAATTAAAAGCAACATTCTTTCTATTTTGAAGCCTAATTAATTTAAATTTTAGTTAATAAATTTCACTTGAGAGAGTAAAGCATTTTTATTTTGAAATATATTTTTTTTTTGCATATGGGCGTGAATAATTGAGGACAAGAATGTAAGCCAGAAAAATAATGTTTTCTTCACTATAATACTGTTACTTTGACTGGGTGGGGTAACTGATGCCCCACTTTACCCATATTTTGTTTTTTAAAATATTTAATTACAGTGAACCATATCCAATTAGAATTAAATGAAAATATATATTAATTAATTTATAATTTTGTGCTTAATTGTTTGTGAAGACACTGTAAGAGTACTCTTTCTATTCCATAATGCACTAAAAAATGCTTAGGATATGTACTACTTTCCATTTTTGTTGTTTTAGTTATTGTCACACTTTTCTTGAAAATAGAGATACTTTAAATTTATTACCTAAAAATTATAAATAAAGGGCTATAATAGAAAAGATTTCAAATAATTATCTCGAATTTCAAACTATTCACTTATTTTGATCAATGGAAAATCCTCTAAAAATCAATTAATATGAAATAACATTTATTATGTTGGTGTAATTATTCGGTACAAAGTATTTATATTTTTATGGTCCTCAAAAAAAAAAAGATCACTCCCGTTCCCGTGAAGTATTTATTAAGAATGTAATTTCAAAAATTAAAAAGAATTTTATAATAAGTCGTACTAATGAACATTTGGTACCAACATAGGTTGGGATGCAATGGTGAAACTGTTCCACTCTTAATCAAAGACTCAAATCCATCCTTAATCAAAAGTCTCAAATTCAAATCCTAAATATAGAAAAAATCATGTTAAGAGTGTCACCCTAAATAAACTCGTAATGTACGATGCGTATTTAATCAGGGCTCCAATATTCTTGCAAGTTTCTTACTAAGATTAACACTCATTATTATTACGATGCCTAGTTCATCCATTTCGAAATCCAAAAAAAATCAAGAAACCATGCATCTTTATCTTTAAAATATTGGATAATCTTTTAGGTATTAGCTCCAATTTCCCTAAGTCCAATATGATATATAATTTCAAGAAATATCATCATATATTATGTCATGAGAAGATTAATTTGCCAACCAAAATTAACATAGTTACTATCAACACAATATCACCATATGTTATGTCAAAAGAAGATTATTTTTCCTAGGAAAAGTACATAATTTAGTTACATGTTATGTTATGCTTTTGAAATAAGTTATGTTTAGCTTTTACTTTTTAATAATCAAACTTTTAAATATTTATCACGATATAAGACCAGTACAAAATAGGGGAAATGAACCAAATTAGAGAATACATTCGTTAGTGGAGTCGCAATGATTTTGTGTGTTAATTAATTAATTGTTTGCACAAAAAAAATGGTCCCGACAACACTCGCAACAGTGTGCAATCTATATTTGATCTCATTGTTTCTTGTGATCTTTTCACTTTCTTTAATAAAAAAAAATAAATAGTCTCCCACTATATAATTATTCTGAAAATATGCTTATAAATAGCATCAGTTTATGTGAAATACTCATATGAAATTTTTTTATCAAACGTAAAAGATAAAATGAAATGTATGATTCAGAGTGAGCTAGAGATATTCGTCACGAACAAAACTAACTTTTAATAGTAATAAATAGACATATTAGATCTCGTATCGCTAAAGACTATAGGGACAAATACAAATAGTGTAACTGAAGTTAAATACTAAAATGATGAATAAAACATTTCACGTTAACAACGTTCAGAAGGATCACATCTCAAAGGTGTGATGTAGACAGTCTAACCTAATGCAAATATTGATGAATGTTTCGACTGGTACTTAATAAATTTGATCCCTACACATATTATTGTGAGGATCATAGTTGAAGACAAGAGTAGATGTGATTTGATTTTCTCTAGTACGACTTAATGCAATTCAAACATTGGATTATATTCCTAACATATACACTTAAAATAAAGGTAAGAAATTGACATAAAGTGATATTTATGGAGCCCTCATTTATCTCACGCCATGGAACACAAAAGTGAAGTCTACATAATGAATCTTGAATTATGATTTATGCTGCAACGTAACCCCACTATATATGAAAGTTTCTTCAATAAAAGTTACTTTAGAAGGTTTCGATTTTCAAATACTGCAAAAAAATATTGCAGACAAATAGCTATCATATCAAATGATATGACTAGATTTTTGGGACAAGCTTGCAATTCGAAAGATTACTATGTTTTTTTTATTTGTTAAAAGTTTAGTAAAATAACAATAAAGTTGAAAAAAATAATAGATGTGAATTTCTTGAAGCCAATTAGTGGACCATTTTAGTTGCCAAATAAATTTTGATCAGCCGAAAGAAGGAGGTCAAAATTATTGCTTGAAAAAATTATAATTTATAACTAATTTCAGATATATGAGTATATGAAGCTTAACTTCAATTAAAGAATATGAGTTTAATTTTTGGTTTGATAGTCCTCCAAACTTCGAATAAACTGTTTGATTTTGACTTAACACTCTCAAACTAGAGTTAGTTTGGCTACGTAGTCTCAATCTTCAGACATTTTAATCTAAATTTTGGCTTGAGAAATGTAAACAGACATGTCACTCATGGTACATCATTTATAATTTGTTTATTTGATTGCACTTCTTCTCTCATTTGGCCATAAAATTTTTAAGTTTGAAATTTGAGTTGTTGGAATTGTGATTTTTAAAAGGTTTGTGTCTTTTTTACTTTAGAATATTTTTTGAAGTTTTGTGACCGATGTCCAAAAGTTTGCCTTGAAATATTAGAAGATCCTATTTTCATCAAGTTTTACATACCAAACAGATTATTGAAGATAAACTTGTTTTATTTTCAAAATTCATGATCAAATGCTTGCAATGTTTCCGGAGTTGAGCCCAACAATCGTGTTACTTTCAATCAAATAATTTGAAAATAATGAGTTGCCAGAGTAAAAATTACATAAATCACATTTGTGTTAAGAACTAACTACATCCTGCTCTTTCTCAAGTTACAAAAATCCCTTAAAATTTATAGAAATTCGGATACATAAAAAAACATGCGGATACATAACTCAAATATTTCGAATGGTACATTACTTAATGGGAGGGATGTATCAGAGAGGATATTAATGGACATGAGAGAGAATTTTTGTGATTAGGTAAGATAAAATAAGAGGTATATTTATAGGAAAATAGTATATAATAGCAAACTAATAACCTAAAATAAATGCAGTAGCTAGAGTTTGATTTAATTATGCTCCATAACAAACGTTAGACAAAGTTTGTCAGGCGCCTCTCTCCCAAAAATCTAGCTCGCCACTCTCCCGTTCTCGCTCGTCACTCTCCCTCTGCTTGCCTCTCTCGCTTTATACACAAAAGTGTATAAATTATGTTTCTATTTTGTTTAAAGCGAGGGAAATTTGTATATACACATACAAAAACATATATCTTCGTGTTATACACTTAATTATACAATTTACAAACATTTTACTTCAATTCAATTGTAGACAAATGCAAATTTTATACAAATATTGCAGAGAAAAAGGCCAACGAATTATACAATTGCAGTGAAATACAATTTTCTCTAGTTTTACACAATAGAATTGTATATATTGTATTTCTGTTTTTGTACAAAGCGAGAGAAAAATATATATCTTCTTGCTATACACTTATAATTATGCAATATACATACATTTTAATTCGATTCAATTGTATGCAAAGTAAATTTTATAAAAATATTGCAGCGAATAGGCAGCGAATTATACAATCGTACATTATACAATTGCAGTGAAATAGGATAGCGAATTATATAATTGCATCGAAATAGGCTAGTGAATTATACAATTTAGGCCAACAAATTATACAATTGTATATGTATAGCGAATTATACAGTTTTATGTTTGCTATGGAGCGCAATTATGCAAACTTTGTTATAGCATACAAATATGAATTTTTTATTTGCTATATGTGAAAGTTGCCCTATATTTATTCACTTTTTTTCATTAAATAATTTGAAAACAATGAGTTGGCAAGATGAAAGTTGATCATTTGCTACACAGGCCCAACAAAAAGAAGCCCTTTGATTCACACCTATCAATATGGCCCAACATTTTTACCTATAAAGACGGGCCTCTATAACATATACAGGCCCATGCATGCACAAGTAGTGTATACTTGATATTTCGATCATGTTAGTAAACAGGACATTCGAAGAGTACATTACATTTACCTAAGTTTTTATATATTAAACGATACGAAGATTTGTACTCATCCTTGCATCTATTAACTTCTTTTTATTTTCATTATTTCTCTCCATCACCTCTCGAAACATTACATCCTTGTTAAACTTTGAATGCAGAAATATGGTAGTTTCTTGAATATTATTTCCATTTTATTTCGTTTCGTCATTATATATTATACTGCATTCATAGTTTGGTAACGTTAAAAAAAAAACACGAAATTATACAAAGTGTATCTAATGATATGATAATTGACAGTCAATTAAAAATATGACAAGCATTATTTCTTGAATATTATTTCCATTTTATTTCGTTTCATCATTATCCTTGAAAATATTAATTTTATATAGATTTTCTTCCACAAAACTTAAAGAGTATTCTATGCTTTTTTATTTTTATATATAAAAAAGTGTTTTTCCCCCAATCAAATATACTAATTATGTATTATTGCATTTAGCTTTATTCAATTATACATATAATTATTTATAAAAACAATAAATATTTTTTAATATTTTACCATTAAATAAATCAAATCAACTCATAAAAAATAAGATACGAAAATACAAAATTAAAAATAAAATAATACAAATTTAGCTTGGAAGCTGCATTGACCCCAGCATGTCACCAGAAAACAATCAAAGCAAACAAAGTGAAAGGGCCCTCTTCAATTAATCGACAGATACATTGTATTTGCCCACCTCTCAAATAATATGTGGTGATTTTTAAAAAATAATTAACTTAAAAATATTTATTATTTCAAAAGTTTAACTTCTATTATAATGAAGATATTAATAAAAATAAAATAATTAAAAATCTTTTTGTATATTTACATCTTTTAAAAAGACATAAATTAAAGTACGGTAAATAATTTAAAATCGATTATAGTCAAATAATAAGGTTTGACTCTGAGAAAATTTTGGTTTTATTCCATTATTAAATTACTGGCTGATGTGTGTGCTTCCATCACTACTTCATTATTAAGTACTCATACTTCTAAAAAATAAAATTCTTTATCTTATCCACTTTATATGATAGTAATAATATATTTTTATATTTTATAGCTATATTTTATACCTTACATTTAAGCGAATAAATATTCACATAAAATTAAATGTTGAAAAAAGATTGCTTAGTATTTTTGATTTATATAAATTAATTTTCGATGATAAATTTGTCTAAAATATATAATAAGTGCTTGTCTCGTAGATTTGTATTGCTCAACTGGAATTGTTTTTCTTGTATATTTTCTTTTATTTATTTATTTTCTTTACTACTTACAAACATTATTTTTGTTTAGGTTCCTATATTTTTTATTTACGTAAATTTATAATATTGTTTTTTCTTGAATTCTCTAAGATGAAGAAGCTGGTACCACGTGCAATGAAGTTAATGAAAAGGAGTTGACCATTTATAGTTGGTATATAATTAGAGAAATTCAATTTTTTGTTAAGTATTTTGAATAGGTCAAAACATATTTTAATTTTTTTAATTAGGAAATAAGAAATAAGCTTGCCAACTACTTACTAAAGAAAATAAATAATTTGATACATGACTGGCAACATCTTTCGTATTTGTCAAAAACAAAAACTATATTATTGTAAAATAATAGCCTAAACAATTAGTCAAAAGTGGAGATAAAGTCAGACAATTAATTTACCAATAGGAGTACAAATTGGTGGTACGAACAAGAATTGCGATAGAATAATAAATATTTTTTTTAATTAAAATTTTAATTGTGACAAATTAAAGTATTTTTTCTAAATCTTTGACTGGAATTTTAATCTTGAAGAAAAGATAATATTTTCTGAACTTTTAATTAAGATTTTGATCATGGTAAAGTGTTGATTGCTGAATAAGTTTTTATTTTTTTACGAAGATTTTGGATTAAGTTTCTTTAGATAAGAGATTTATGTTAGAAAATGCTTTTTTCCATAAAAATATTCATTGAAGTGTTATGTTTGGATAATTTTAGTTTTCTAAGTTAAAATTGAACTTTCGAAAATTTTATTGGAGATGCATATTACCTTCCAACTGCAACTTCAAAATGAAAAAAAGTTTCAAATTCAAATTAGAATTTTATTCTCATTTCATAAATAATGCAGTATAGTATCTTATAAATTGAAATAATTATTTATTTATTTATATATAAAAAATATTTTTATTTGTAAGTGCAGATCACAAATTTATCTCGAATATCTAGTTTTTACATATTTATAAAGAAATTAAAATATTAAATATTATCTTTTTAAAAAATAAAGTGATCAAGAAAAGCTTTTCTTCAAAATCAATTTGAAATACCAAAGTATTATTCGATATTTTTAAAGATCAAACACATCTCAAATGAAGGTCTAAATCATTTTACATTAGAAAAATATATTATTAATAACCCTCAAATTAAGAAAAATATTTAGAAAAAAATGAAACATGAAATTACATCAAATTATACTCACTATCTTAATAAATAACATCACTAATAAGCGCTGAAATTGACAATCTCATGAAAAAAATTATTACAATTTGTACATCATAAATTTAAATTAATCGAGCTTTGAAATGAGTATCATACAACGCATTTTTTTTTATAAAAAAAAAAAGCAAATGGCTACCTTTTTTTCTTCCTCAAAATGTGTATATTCCAAAGTTATGGCATAAAATATAAGAGGAGAAGCACACAAGAAACCCACACACAACTACCTAGTGGTTACTAACTAAATAAAAATAAAAAAAAGATTGCTATTTCATTAAGAACTTGCCCCCTTTTAGAAACATATTTCCCAAACTGCCATTATTGATTTATCTGTATCTAATCGCCTTTTTCGTTTTCACTAATTGAAAAACAATCACTTTTAACATGAAGATTTATTTAAAAGTGAAAATTTTCAGTGATAATTCGGATTAATTGGAAATCGATTTCTATCTTTCTACCACTACTCAAGTCTTAGATTTTAATTTGAAATAATAGAAGAATTTAAAAGAAAAATAAAAGTCCAAATTATTATTTACATTAAAATTTTCATCGATTTGTCATCTTATTTCACAAAAATTTAATTTACCTGAACGCCGGTTAAAGCTAAACTGAAGTGGACAAGAACCCGCAGGTGAGGGAGTGGTATTTTCGTAGTTATTGTAACAAACAAGGGCAGTTTTCCACACAACAAATAGCCGCCCACTATTATTACCCAAAACCCTTGACAAAATTTTCGACTTCTCACTTTCCTGGCATCTGAATACCCTCCGCTTTTTCTACGGCGAGTTCTCGCCGGCCGTCGTCGAGAGCAAAATCATCGTTTCCCTTTTCCGTTCACTTAATACCCTTTTGAAAAATCCTAATTTTGATCCGATTCTTTCAGCTCACCGTTCAATTCTTTACCTCATTCCGTTGACCTAACTTTTCAATTCACCGATTACTTTTCCAATTCTCTGATTTCATCAATCCCGATGGCATTTCTTCGCTTCTTGTAAGGTTTTTACAACTCTCCCCGTTAGTTTCCGAACCCACAATTCTCTACATCTTGCTCGGTTTATTACAATTTGTAGTTATGGCGATCCGGTTCACAGTCACCTATTCCGGCTACTTAGCCCAAAACCTAGCTTCATCGGCTTCTTCGAAAGTCGTTGGTTGCAGGTTTTTTCACGAATGTACTGTCCGATCTCGAATTTTCCATCCACCAGCACAAAAACCCGAATCAAATTGCTCCGATTTCCGCCGGACAAAACCGAAACCTCGGCCGGTGAGTAATACTTACTCTTCCCGGTCGTTTTCGTCCAGTTCAGCGTGTTCTTCGTTTGCTTCTGAGCTTTTTGGCGGAAGTTCGAATTCACCTTTGGTTGTTGGATTGATTTCGCTGATGAGGTCCTCTTCTGGGTCTTGTACCATGAATGCGTTGGGGATTTCGCCTTTGAAAGCGTCTTCGTTTCTTCCATTTCTTCAGGGCTCGAAATGGCTTCCTTGTAATGAGCCCAGTATTGGGTCCTCGGGGAGTTCCGAGGTGGATAAAGGTGGAACTGAAACTAGGTGTAGTGAAAGTTTTGTTCGGTCGGAGCCTTTGTCCAATGAAATGAAGGTTTCCAAGAGCCGTTGGGTGTCAAAGTTGTTGAACATCTGTTCTGATGATGCAAAGGCTGCTTTTACAGCTTTGAGTGTTAGCATAATGTTTAAGTCATCTTTGGCTGAGCCAAGATCAATTCCATCTGCTTCCATGTCCCCTACTCTGGATAAGGGTGACCGTATAATGGCTGAAAAGGTATATTTAATTCTCCCTTTTTTCTGAAGTTTGTTGATATAGCTTGAAGACGTAGAGATAATGGCAAGTAGCTTGATGAGTATATTACTGTTTTTCATTGGCAAATAACTGGCCTGAATATGTGATTGATGCTTACCATGATATTTGATGTCTTGAAAATCTAGTATTTTCCTATTCAGTTTTCAGAGTCTTACTAGAATTATTTGATCTGATGGCACTTTTTAACTGAAATATGAAACATAGTCAATTGGTTGATTGAATATGTTATCCAACCTGAGCCTAATTGCTTACTAGTTTATTTGGTCTATCAATGTTTTTGCGAAAACATCTTTTCGTTTCCTTGCACCATAATAATTGTTTTAGACGGTTGATGTCTTCCTTCTCCATTTTTGTTGTCAATGATGTTGTTTGGACTTCAGAAATGTTGGATGAATGTCCATTGTATTATGACAAATTCAATCTTTTATTGAGCTGATTTCTTTAATTAAGAAGTCTGTCTTGCATCCAACTTTTTGAGAGTACAAGTAGTGCTAAGCAATCAATTGTCCTTATTGAGGAAAGAAAGCTCATTATGCTTATGATTAGTTCTATCTTTATATCTTGATTCCATTCATGCAACATACGCGTTTACTGCAATTGTTAGTGAAACTGTGACATGTAGGGATTCTATACAATAAAATTTTTTTATGTCTTGATTGTTTACACTTCTTACTGATTATTAGCTTCCTGTTGCATTCAGGTTTCATATTTTTTTCGGCAACCTGACATTTCAGACATAGTGATATTTAAAGCACCACCAATCCTTCAGGTACGCCAGAGTTGTCTAGATTGCTAGTAGTGTGAGATTTTTACTCTGCACACGCATTTATCAACAGGCAGTTTTCTGTATCTTGCAGCATATTTTTGGTTGTAGTGCTGGAGACGTCTTCATTAAAAGAGTTGTTGCATTAGCTGGGGATTATATTGAAGTAAGTTCTTCTTCTCTTTCCATGTTTTTGCAAGTAGCTTTGTCAAATGTGCTATATCTTATTCAAGGATACTTTATGCAGGTGCGTGAGGGTAAACTGTTTTTGAATGGTGTTGCTCAAGATGAAGATTTCATTTTAGAGCCTATTGCCTATGAAATGGAACCAGTGGTAAAGCATATATTTTGTCAATATGCAAGGATGTGTATATGATGTGATCTCTTCAAAGATCTAATACACTTCTTTGTCATTTTATAGCTTGTTCCTGAAGGCTGTGTGTTCGTGATGGGGGACAATCGCAATAATAGCTATGATTCTCACAACTGGTGAGCATTGAAAGATCTAATTTATTTTTAAATAGAGAAGTGACAATTTACTGCTGAGGAAGAGCTGCTGTAGTAATGTTCAACCTTGTCTTCTGCCTATGGCCTCCCCTGAAACCAAGCCTTCCATTAAATACATTTAAAACATTCCCTTGTTTGTGAGTGTGGTAGTCCCATTGGGATCACTTGTCCATGGTGGGTTAGGAAGATGAAACAATAAGAACCAAGAAGCAGTGGTGTCTCATGTTCTCCACGGGAACCCTTCATAGTTGGAATAACAAAAAAGAACCCTTAAATCATTTGTGTTCTTGTTTGTTTATCTCTATGCAGAATTTTGATCTCATCTTTACTGTCTAATTTCTCAGGGGTCCACTTCCCGTTGCAAACATTGTCGGTAGGTCAGTATTCAGATATTGGCCCCCATCCAGGGTGTCGGACACCCTGCATGGATCAGTAATGGAGAAGAGAGTAGTTGCAGTTTCTTGACCCTGTCTAAAGATGGAGGTGTTTTACTGACTTCTTTCATCTCTTTATTCTTTTACTGATCAGTCTCTGCCTTCTGGCTCATTGGATCAGCTGTATAATCTTTCCCATCCCAGCTGCCGTTGTTCGATCCACAATTTGAACAACTTGGAGGATGGATTATCTTAATCCGCCTGTGTGATTGTTTTTCTCAAGCGGCCCTATATTGGGTTTCTGCAATTTTATGTAGTGCAAAGTCTCAGAGATAAAGCTGATCATTGGAATTAGCAAACTCAGTTGTCATGAAGAACTGGAACATTTTCCCTTTCTCGTAAACCGTGGAGTGGAGACCAGACTAGGGAGACACGATGGTGTATCCAACAAAGTTTCAGCTGTAAATCGTGACACAGTATTCTGAGGCTGAACATGTTTAATATTTGCTTGTATTCCTGCTGAATGTAGTGAATTATGAAGTATGGTCTCTATATAACAATTTTCTTCAGTGTTAGAAGTGTTTATGAACGTAAGATGTGGCATTTATTGTTTTGAATTTCGAAGGCAATTAGCCTCAAAGATATGCTATCCTTTTGAGATGAGTTTTATTTGCTTCTTTAGCGCTGCCCTTGTATCTTTTTGGTTATTCCAAATTCCATTATCTATGACTGAGCTCTATAATAATATAGTGAAACGAAAGTTCTATAAAATGATTGTAAGCCAGTAATGTTACATACTTAAATGTCATCCAAACAGTGCAACAAGATGAGTGGGCATATATATATATATGGCTGTGATAGACATCAAATGCATGTAAAGTTGATGATCTATTGTGTCGATCTTAGACCCTCTTCCTCACTCAAAATTTTAAGTGTGTAATCTATTTTTCGGGATAAATTCAGGAGTCTTTGATGTTTTTTCCCTTATTTAAGATGACGATAAAATACGTAATTGAATGAAAAATAGGATACACATAACATTTGGCTATACATTGAATTGCTTTTTTATGAAAATAGCATTTTCAAGTCATTACGGGTAAAAATGAAGAAATTTCTCAAAAGAAAAAAAAGAAGGTAGAACAAAAAGTTGAAATTTGTTTACGTAATTAGTACTTTTATTAAAATGAAACTTAAATGAAGCTATACATCAATAATAATAAAGAATCACATTTCTTAATTGACTTGGTACTACGCATAATTCATGATGTACAATTATGTAATGCAGTGTCCCAAATAGTCATTTTCCTTCTTCCTACGCAGATCTAATTGTTCTCTGCAGAAAAAGCGAAGCTTGTTAATCCCATCGCCATTGCAGAGGAAACTCAGAGACTGACAATGATCCATATCCTTTCTTCTTCTTCTACTACTACTACTACTACTTTTCTCATACTCTTTTTGGTCCTTTTCACTCTGTCTCCATTTCCAGTTTCGATTGCCACTTCATCTACCATACCTTTCAACATCTCCCACTTCCTTTATCCAAGAATCAACTACGAGGAATATCCCCAATCTTCACCTAATCCTCCTTCATTTCTAGAGGTTTTGTTCAATTACCTTACTGGGTTTTTCCTAATTACTGTTATTGTTCTGATTCTCTAATGGGTTTTGCCTATTTACTGTTATTTGCTCTGTTTCTCTAATGAGGTTGGCCTAATTGCTGTTATTGGTTCTGATTCTCTGATTGGGTTTGCCTAATTCCTGATATTTGTGCTGTTTCTCTAATGGGGTTTGCCTAATTGTTGTTAATTTTTCTGATTCTTCAATGGGTTTTGCTTTAATTACTGCTATTTGTTCTGTTTCTCTAATGGGTTTTGCTCAAAGTTCTGTTTTTTGTTCTGTTTCTCTTATTTATGGTTCTATTTGTTTATGTTGTCCAGGACGTGTTAAAGGGGATTGCTGAGCGAGAGAAATGGGATTTGCAGGACTTGAGAGTTTCCAAGTTGGATGTGAAGAAATCAAAGTTTGGGACTTTGAGGAGGTATGAGTTTCGGGTCAGAATTGGGAAGACGGAATTCGTATTCATGATGGCAGATGAAGTATCTCAGTGGAAAGGACTTCACTTTCCTAACAAGAATGAATCCGACTTCGAGTCTTTGGTCAAAGAGATTGGTTCCAAAGCCACTCTTGATGTCCTAAAAATCCAAGGGCCATTCGAATTATATGCTACTGGAGATGATTACCTGTCCTTGACCTTACCCGTATGTTCCCCAAATCCTTTAATATTGCTTTTGTTTGTTGCAGTACATTTTGCAAGTTACACCAGATGTTTTTTCTGTAGATGGTCTTTGCTTCCAATCTAATTTTGTTTACTGAGCTGCATTTAAGTCTTGGATTTGGATATAATTGGCTGGAAGGAGTTCTGTTGCATCCACATCAGCTCGTGTTTTATGCATGTAGTTGAAATTTTCTAAATACATATGCACAACAAGGCAGCATCCGTTGTCACAAAGAGTAGTGTATAGCAGCTTTATCTATTTAGTCGATTTTTTAAAAATGTATACATGCACCAAGGTTTCACCCATCGTCATAAAGGAGTAGCGGGTAGCACCCAGTTCAGTTGTACTTCTATGTGTATAGTATAAAAATGTGAACTTGCACCCACTTTTAAGAAAGGATTGGTGGTACTTAACACTCGCTGACTTGAAATCACAGATCCACCTCAGATTGGTTGCAAATATTTAGATTGTATTGTAATTGAACTGTGGAACTATCCTGAAGATGTAATATTTGGTTGTTGATCCTTATGTTGGAGTGCCTGGTGAAATAGACAGTTATATGAAGCAAATCTTCGCCCATGACACTAGTCCCCGCCAGGCTTATTTTCTGCATTTGTTAAATCAAATCCACCATGTAGTTTTTCAAGACGCTTTGCATATCAAGGTATTACTGGCCAAAACTTTGGAAGTACTTAAGTTCCGCATATTTTTGGAGTGCTAACCCACTTGATGTTTCAGTTGACTTATTTGATCTCTAGAAAGGAAGCTGCAATTATATCGGCAGAAGTTGTTATATGCTGATGCAGTTTAGTCCAAAATAGAGCTGCTGCATATGCAAGGAACTTCTTTAGGTGCAGCTTTTCTAGAACTTCGACTCTTCCACAGGGGGAGAACATCAAATTTGTTGTCGCATTGTATATTTGTTCAATGCATTGCCTGTGTATTAGGGAGAAATGTTAAACTAGCATATGTTCTCCATGAAGGATCTTCTATGTATTATGTTTCTCTGTGTATATGAATATTATCATGTTGTGAAAATCTCTTCTCTGTACCTGGACATGTTGACATATGTAGCCTGTTTGGATGTTGATGTTTGACATATTCTCTTTAAATGGATATAGATTTGTGCTTTGATCTCTTCTTGCTAGTTTGCAGCTAGTTGCTTTAATGTGATCCGTCATGAGTTGATGCATTATGTGTTATATTCTAGTACTGGAAGTGAGATTTTACTAATCATTATGTGTTTTCGTGGTGGGCTAACACATTTTGTTAATTACCTTTTTAACAGCTGAACTCTTCTTATACTGTGTTGAAAAAGATCCTTGTTGATGAGGGCATCACAGTAGAAGTTAAAGGTGCTGATGAAATATCAATGTTCAACATCTCTGATTTGCTTAAATTAGTAAATGGAAGCATGTTGACCAAGTCAGGAAGCGGTCAATTTAGATATATGTTGCAATCGTCCTGCATACCACTACTTCCCATACATGTAAAGGGACCTGCTTCAGTACTTGCCTATATCACCAGAAACCCCGACTTAAGAATTGAAACTGCGTTTGTATCCAGAAGATCTATCAAGTTGCTTTCTGAAAAATGTTATACAAGGCATATCTACGGAAAGTGGAGCTCGTACAATGATTTTCTGAGCCAGAAGATAGCATTGCTGGAAAAGGTTCTAAGGAGGTTTCTTGGCGGAAAAACCAGTCAAATTGGACGTTACAATCTCTTAAAAGTGAAAGTTAAAGACTTGACCCTTTTCCGCTTCCAGTTAGAGATGGAAAGAGGTATTCAAAACAACGACACATATTGGACTACTCTGGGGGAGTGGAGAACAAGGCCAGCTGTTGAACATTCATGGTTTGAAGTAACAGCAAGGTTTGAGGCTGATATCTTGAAGCCACGTCTGATTAAGAAGGTCAGCCCTTTTATTGAAGTAGATTCATCGTCTTGGAGTAATTTGATGTCAAATATGTCCTTTACCAAAATTTCTTCTTTTCTTGTCCCACCAGAGCCCTTAACATTGGATGTTAGATGGTAGGGATTATATCTAGTCCTGGCCTGCTGTAATTTAGATTCTTTTCTTCCTTACTGTGAAAATTGAAAATGGTTACGTAATTTGTACATCATATCCTTTGTATATTAGAAGTCGTTGGAAAGGACTTATTTATAAAACAGTGGTTGAAAAGGAACGAGTTACCCTGCTTTATAAATCTGAAGAAGTGACAATTATTCGAGATTGAAGATGAGTTACCCAGCTTTATGAAAGTTAATCACTTGCTCTCCAAATACTAAATGAATGCTTAGACTAAGAGGTTCATGTGAATTTCCCTAATTACATGAACTAGCTAAAGGAACCTCTAAAATGGTAGTCTCCTCTTTACCTATGTCCCAAGTTCACATCAGATAATCCTTGCTCTACTAGCCTTTAATTTGTGCTCTCTAACCTATCTTTTAAGGGAAATGTTAAGTGGGAGGGATTGCCCCTTAGGATAGAGCCAACGTGTCTTTGAGAGTCTGCAATTGGCTTGTGGTCCAGTTAACAAGGTCTTGCATCATGATCTGGTGCTTGCTCCATTCATCCTGGGTTACTAGCAGATGAGGATGTGATGCTGCTTATTTATGTGCGAGAACTTAAATTCTGTCAGTAGAAAACCCAGATTTTAAAGTATGCAATTTAGGATGTTAACTGTCCAAGTACCCTTGATTTTTAACACATTTGCTTTGTCTGTGGGATTGCCGACACAATCCACTTTGTCACAGTCCTTATTCTTTTACGACCACTTAATTGCTTAAAGTTTAACTTAGCTACTTTGTCCTAGTTCTGGTATTTCAAATAGGGGAAACAGAAGAAGAAAAAATGCATTGTAAGATGAAGTTCTTTCAGTTTCAGTGACAACTAAGTAACAAGACATTCAAAACTAAATATAGCAAGGAGTGGTTTAGCAATGGATAGATTAGAATGGTTGGAATATATTACATTCTGCTGCAACAGGGTACTTGCATCAATTAACAATTCAAGTCTCAAACTTACATGCCAGAATTTATTCTCCTAGAGATATGGTTTGCACCTTGGAATATTTGATCAACTAAAACCACTGATGCAGGATTACTTGGACTATATGTGATATGTTCACAACCACAATATTATTATATGACATAATTTGGATCAAACATCAGTAATTCCCTTGTCATTCTCATCAGTGATATGATCTTCTTGCTTCAGTTCTGGCTTCTTATACTTGTACCAAGAAGCGCATAGTAGGTAGAAACCAAAGTTTAGCACACTGACTCCTGCTAGCAGCCAATAGAAGTAGTCGAGCTTGTCTCTGTTCAGATTGTTATTAGCTAACCAGCCACCACTCACCTTGTTAATTACACTCACCACTACTGAGCTTGTGAAGTACCCAAATGCCGTCGAAGACCAAGAAATGGCCATACACAGTGATTTTAAGCCTGATGTGCTCTCTGCATAGAAGAAATTCATCAATCCCACTATTGTAAATATTTGAGCCATTGCAGCTATTACAAATTGGTATCCAAGCCAGAACACGCTCATAGGTAATGGACTGGCTGAGTCAACCATGTTATGCTTAATGGAAACTGATTTCCTGTGACTTTCTACAACTGCAGCCACTGCCATAGAAACTGCTGAAAGTACTTGTCCAACACCTATTCGTTGAAGTTGTCGAATCCCAGAAGGGATCCCCGTGAATTTTCTTGCTATTGGAACAAAGATACGATCATAGACTGGGATCAGGAAGAGTTGGAACAATTGAGGAATTACAGGTATGGAAGGCCCTGGGATTTCAAAGTTTTGGATTTTCCTGTTCATTGTCATGCTTTGTTGGATAGTGAAGGTCTGGAATTGAGCCATACAAGTGTTCATGAAGACGGTGCTCAGTATAATTGGGAGCATTCTGACTACAATCTTTGTTTCTTCAACTTGTGAGATAGTACAGAGGCTCCATGGTCCATGGGCACTCGTTGTAGATGCTTCTTGGTTGTTCCTCAGTATGGCTGCCCTGTCCAAAAATCTGTACATAGTATGGGGATTTGGTTAAGTAAAGCAGTATGCTAACAAGAAACTGAAACTAAAAAGGTGTTATTAAGTACTTGAATTGATCAGTCCTTTGAAGAATCTCAGTTCCATTTTCAGGTTGTTCTCCACTTCCGATCTGATGTAAATCATCTTTGTTCTGTGGTAGTGGGAGATTTCTGTTTCTAAAAGCTGCAACAAAAACCTGTGGTATGCGCATCAGAGGGCTTCCTTTAGGAACATTGCATCTGTAAAACTGCTTTCCCATGGTCAAGAGTAGGATTGACAAACCAACTGCTACAGAGCAGATACCAAATGACCAATCCCATCCCTGATTGTCACTTATCCAGACTATAACTGTTATACCAAGTATGGCTCCAATGGTGTTGTAGAACAGTAGCCAATTGAAGTAACTTGATAGCTTAGCAGCCTCTTTGGGATCCTTTTCATCAAATTGATCAGCACCTAATGATGGCAAAGCCGCTTTGACTCCACTGTTTCCAAGTGCTATCAGATAAACACCTCCATACAAGATTGCCAATTGACCTGCATCTGCAGATTCACATCGATCGTTTTGGCTTAAAGGTACATCCCTGCAGGGAAATGGTCTCAGTTGGCTGAAATGCGCTTGAACTCCTAGCAGTGCAAATCCCTAAGATTGAAAGAATTATCAAAGTCAATTCTTGATCCTGCGTGGACATATAAAATATCTGTTGTTTTTGTTTTCTTGCACAACCAAGATGTAAAAATAAACAAGTACCAAAACTTTAATGATGCCAAACAGAACACAAGTCTTGAATCTAGAGAAGTAAGTATCTGAGAGAAAGGCTCCAAATAATGAGAGCAAGAATGCTGTTCCCATGAAGTTTGTGACAGTATTAGCAGATTTTGTTAAGCTGAAGTTCATATACCCATTGAAGTAAATCACCAGGCTCACACCATTTGAAATCAAAGCCATGGTATTGATCCCCGCCATAACTGCATGATCAGAACTTCAAAGTTAAAAGATCAATGGCTGGCGGAGCCAGGAATTTTAACCCCTAACCATCATCACATATATTAGTTTTTTTTCGACGAATGGACTTCAATTGAATCTCCCTCCTATCAAGAAAGCTAAACAATTAGATACTTGACTTACCATAGACAAAAAGAGCTGCTCTAGTTCCCCCCTTGCTTTGAAGTTTGTTTTCTTCAGTCTTGACATTTCTGCAAATTCCCTGCAATAATTATCAAATAAAACTATTTACTATTTGGCCAAACATTTCTTAACTATGGAAAATACAATACTTATATAACATATGCTAAAAACATACAATTACAAAGGCAGCTTACCATTTTTATTTATAGATTCTTATTTGCAATCCAAACTTAAATGTGACAAATACTCTGGTATATATATATATATCTATATGTTTTGGCAAACTCAACTTGAGAGTAGTTTTCCGTTAGCTTCTTGTCTTGTAATAAATAAAGGAAAAATCTCACATAAATAAACTACTACTAATAATGTTAAAACTTTTTAGGTAGCCTCTACTTTTGTTCAATTTTCTTTTTCTCATGCAAAATCATTGTTACGAAACTTTCATCAAGCAATTTATGTTGAATATCTTATCTTTTAAAAATAATATCCAAGCACTCAACAAAAAAAGTAAAAAAAAGATTCAATAAAAAGGAAGAAACGTTAAAGGAAAAAGCAAAACACAAAAAGTAAAAGGAAATTAAACATTTTTCTAATCTAAATGGCACGATAAAACTCATGATTGATTATCATTAATTGATTTGATTCAACGAAAATGAAGATGAAGTATAACAAGGCGAAATATATCATTAGTTGATTTGATTATCGTATAGTTTTGAATAGTTAAATCTTTTATTTAAAATAACGAATTAATGTAATTTAATTTTAAAAATTAATCAAATTTACTTTCGAAAAGTGCAACATAGCAATTAGAATTAATCAGTGAGAGTAATTAAGAAGTAATCCAAACAAACACTCAGTCAATCTTACCATTTTTTTTAAAAAAAATAGTTTGAAATAAAAATTGTATCTCACTAAATTTAACAAAATAATTAAATGAGCATATTATCTTTTTATATAAAAATTTGTTTAAGACAAAATTTAATTAAAAAATCGTTTAAATTTATTAGGCGACTTTCAAAGTAGAATGTTAATAACCGAGTGACTTTCTAAGTGAAATATCAATAGCTGAATAACTTTTGAGTTATAAAACAAATATGGGTAACTTTCTAAATAAACTATTCAAAGTTGAGTGACAATGAAACATTGTGCAGCAGCCTCTAAGTTACCTGTTCTGATTCTATAATGAGTTTTATGATTCTATTTGTATGTGTTAAAAGGGATTTTCCAACTGGATTACTTGGAGACTGTAATATGTTCACAATCACACATTTTATTATATGACATAATTTGGATCAAACATCATGAAGATTCATACATTCTAAACAACACACATTTCAGTTTTTCCCTTAGGCTTCTCATCAGAGATAGGACCTTCTTGGTTCAGTTCTCTCTTCTTATACTTGTACCAAGAAGCACATAGTAAGTAGAAGCCAAAGTTCAGCACACTAACTCCTGCGAGCAACCAGTAAAAGTAGTCGAGCTTGTCTCTGTTCAAGTTGTTATTACCTAACCAGCCACCACTCACCTTGTTAACTACGCTCACTACTACTGAGCTTGTGAAGTACCCGAATGCCAGTGAACACCATGTAATCGCCATACTCAGTGATTTCATGCCTGATGTGCTCTCTGCGTAGAAGAAATCCAACAGCCCTATCAATGTAAGTACTTCAGCTATGGAAAATATTACAAATTGAAATCCAAGCCAGAACACACTCATAGGTATCTGACTGGATGAGTCAACCATGTTATGCTCAATGGCAACTGATTTTCTGTGACTTTCTACAACTGCAGCCACTGCCATAGATACTACTGAAAATACTAGTCCAACACCTATACGTTGCAGTTGTCGAATCCCAGAAGGGATCCCTGTGAACTTTCTTGCTATCGGAACGAAGATACGATCATAGACTGGGATCATGATGAGTTGGAATACTTGAGGAATTACAGGTATGGAAGGCCCTGGGATTTCAAAGTTTCGGATTTTTCTGTTCATTGTCATGCTTTGTTGGATAGTGAAAGTCTGGAGTTGAGCCATACAAGTGTTCATGAAGACAGTGCTCAGTATAATTGGGAGCATTCTTACTACAATCTTTGTTTCTTCAACTTGTGAGATAGTACAAAGGCTCCATGGTCCATGAGCATTTGATGTAGATGCTTCGTGGTTGTTCCTCGGTATGGCTGCCCTGTCCAAGCATCTGTAAATATTGTGGAAAATTTGGTTAAGTAACGCAACGTACATGTCAACAGGAAACTGAAACGAAAAAAGGTGTTATTAAATACTTGAATTGATCAGTCCTTTGAATAATCTCTATTCCATTTTCAGCCTCTTCACTTCTGATCTGATGTAAATCTTCTTTGTTTTGTGGTAGGGGGAGATTTCTGTTTCTAAAAGCTGCAACAAGAACCTGCGAAATACGCATGAGAGGGCTACCTTTAGGAACATTGTTTCTGTAAAACTGTTTTCCCATGGTCAAGAGTAGGGTTGACAAACCAATTGCTACAGAACTGATACCAAATGACCAATCCCATCCCTGATTGTCGCCTATCCAAACAAACAATGTAACTCCAAGCATGGCTCCGATGGTGATGAAGAACAGTAGCCAATTGAAGTAACTTGATAGCTTAGCAGCCCCTTTGGAACCCTTTTCATCAAATTGATCAGCACCTAATGATGGCAAAGCCGCTTTGACTCCACTGTTTCCAAATGCTACCAGATAAACACCTCCATACAAGATTGCCAATTGCCCTGCATCTGCAGATTCACATCGATCGTTTTGGCTTAAAGGTACATCCTTGCAGGGAAATGGTCTCAGTTGACTGAAATGCGCTTGAACTCCTAGCAGTGCAAATCCCTAACATTGAAAGAATAATCAAAGTCAATTCTTGATCCTGCATGGACCTTTGAAATATATGTTTTTCTCTTTCATAGCGAAGATGTATAAATAAACAAGTACCAAAACTTGAATGATGCTAAATAGGACACAAGTCTTGAATCTGGAGAAGTAAGTATCTGAGAGAAAAGCTCCAAATAATGAGAGCAAAAACGCTGTTCCCATGAAGTTTGTCACAGTGTTGGCAGATTTCGTTAAGCTGAAGTTCATATACCCAGAGAAGTAAGTCACCAGGCTCACACCCTTTGAAATAAAAGCCATGGTATCGATTCCCGCCACAACTGCATAATCAGACATCAGAATATCAAAACTCCATAGTTAAAATCAGTGGCAGACTCAGGATTTCTTACTAGTGGTTTCGGTTAAGAAGTCTCACATTGGTAGAGGGATGGGGATATTGTCTCCTATTTATGGACTTGGACAAATCTTCCCTCATGAGCTAGTTATTGGGTCCTTATATGGACTTGGACAAATCTTCCCTCGTGAGCTAGTTATTGGGGGTCGAATTAGGCGTCATATCTTTACACCCTATTTGTTAGGGCCAAAATAAGTAGGTATAATGCGTAAACTAGCAAAGCAAATTTCGAAAGACCATGAGTAAGAAGACAAACGAGAAACACACCAAATGAGACAAATTTAACGAGGTTCGGTCAATCGACCAACCTCAACCAATTTACTCAGAATACATGTCTCAACCAATTTTACTCAGAATACATGTGAGGTTCACACACAAATTCATATGTTATATCTTGGCAGTTTTAATTGGGGTTGAGTTAGGTCCATATGCTATATCTTTATAGTTTCAAACCTTAACTCAAAGCATGCTATATTACAGCTTCAATTGAGATTGAGTTAGACCCATGTGCTATATCTTTACAGTTTCAAACCTGACCACTACAATATAAAAAGTTCCCCCGACATTTAATTTCACAAGACTATCCTTCGTCTAAGGTGGCTCCGCCCGTACTATTCCATATATAAGCATAAGAGAGTTAAACAATTATATACTTGAAATATGCTTACCATAGACAAAAAGAGCTGCTCTAGTTCCCCCCTTCTTTTGAAGTTGCTTTTCTTCAGTCTTGACATTTCTGCAAATCCCCTGCAACAATTATCAAAATAAAACTATTTATATTTTAGCCAAACATTTCTTAACTTTGGAAAAAATACTAAACTAATTTAACTTACCATTTAGATTGTAAGCTTCTCTTTTGCTAAGCCAAACAATTTGTTTTAGCTTCTGTCATATAAATAGACTACTAACACTTATTATGTTAAATATCTTCTTTTGGTACATTGGAAAATTAAGTTTTTTAAAAATCTTTCATAATGTTAGTTGTGTCCAGAAAATCACATTTATTATTTGTTAGTTGTTTTAGTGGTACCATCACTCAAAACAACTTTATAATTTACAAAGTAGTTGATACTAATATTCCGTGCAGAAATCATTGTTATGTAGATTTCACAAATCAATTTAACGCACTCAACAAAAAAAAAAAAAGTAGTGATAAATAAAAAGAGTAAATGGAAGAAACGAATAGAGAAAAAGCATTACACAAAAAAGAAAAAAAAATCAAACAGTAAAACCCAATTATTTGATTGAAAATGACGGGTGGTTTGGTATGCTAGACAAATATAATTAGTTTTAAAGATAAGAATTTAATATACCTTATTCTTTGGTAGTTATGGAATAATGGAATTGAAATTAATTATTCCGAAATAAAATAATAAAAATGACAAAAACACTCATGAGGTACCTAACCTTTTTTCTACTATAAATATAAGGTGGAAGATACTTATGTATATAACTTTTTAAAAAATTTACAATACATACTTTTTTAATACAAAAAGATCAAGTAGTCAATAAAAAATATCTCAAAATAATATATCCAAATATAACTAATTACAACAAAACTCGTCTACGGAAATATAATAGTAATGATTTTATAACTATATTATTACCTAATTAGTGGTGATTCATGTGACTTATTTTTTTCCCTCCTCATCCTTGTTTTAGGGCACAAACTGAGCTTAATTGCGACGCAATTTTGATACTGAAAATGACATTTATAAACTCAGAAACCATTAAGAATGATTTTAATAGTATTATCCTTAGCTATAGCCTATGGGTCAAATAATGATTGTTAATGGGAAATATCATAACCTTTTGGAAGTTTGATGAGTTCAACGGAGCCAAGATTTTTAATATGAAAAAGTGAACACACAAAAATTTAACAGGATTTAACATTACTGTATATATAAAAACTAGTTTTAACGACTATATGATATTTATTTGACGAAAACATTCACATAAACCACTTGAAGCCCTAAAACATTTGCAATTTTGTGGTTTACAAGACCTTTCAATTGTTTGTTTTCTTTTTTCTTTTTCCTTTCGAGTCTTTATGATCAACCACGGGAGGGATTCATGATTTAAGTTTTATGGTTCAATCCTAGTTTACGTCTAAACTCTGTGTTGAAAATACTGAGTTTCTGGTGAACGTATATAGTATAGTAGTATATAGTCCATGAACAATGCAGGAAGCATAAAATTTCATATGATTATGTGCTCTCAGGCACATATTATTAACACTGAATCAACCAACAATATTATGTAAAATTTCTAAACAATGCTCATTTCATCTTCTGGATTCATATCTATCTTCTTGTATTTATACCAAGAAGCACAGAGTAAATAAAACCCGAAATTTAGCACACTTAATCCTGCTAGCAACCAATAAAAGTAATCAAGCTTGTCTTTGTTCAAGTTGTTGTTAGCTAACCATCCACCACTTACTTTGTTCACTATACTCACTACTATTGAGCTTGTGTAGTATCCAATTGCCAGTGAAGACCAAGAAATCGCGGTACTTAGTGCTTTCATGCTTGATGAGCTCTCTGAATAGAAGAAATCAAGTAATCCCACTAATGTGAACATATCGGCTAGACCAAAGATTGCGTATTGGTAGCCTAACCAGAAGACACTCATTGGCAATGGAGCAGCCGATTCAACCATGTTGTGCTTAATTGCAATTGATTTCCGGTGTTTTTCTACAATCGCAGCTACTGCCATTGATACGGATGAAAGTACTAGGCCAATACCTATACGTTGCAGCTGTCGAATCCCTGTTGGAATCCCTGTGAATTTCCTTGCTATTGGAATGAAAACACGTTCGTAGATAGGGATTAGGATGATCATAAAAAGCAGGGGAATTGCAGGAATTGAAGCCCCTGGAACTTCAAACTTGTGGATTTTTCTATCCATTGTTGTGCTTTGTTGGATGGTGAAAGTTTGGAGCTGAGCCAAACATGTGTTCATGAAGACGGTACTTAATATAATTGGAAGCATTCTGATAACAATTTTCGTCTCTTCAACTTGTGTGACAGTACAAAGTTTCCATGGTCCATGTGCATTTGATGTCGATGCCTCCTGATCAGTCCTGTATATCGCTGCCCGATCCAAAAACCTGAAAATTTTTCAGGGATTCTATCATTTATGCTATATAAATGTAACTTGAGAAACTGTAAAATGTGTTAACATACTTGAATTGTTCAGTTTTTCGAAGAATCTCAGCATGATATCTAGCTTCCTTGTCCTGAATCTCGTGTAACTCGTGTTCATTCTCTGGCAAACAAAGATTTCTGTTTCTAAGTGCTACAACAAATACCTGCATGATACGCGTAAGGGGGCTTCCTTTTGTGACATTGTTTCTATACAATGATTTTCCCAATGTTAGAAACAGAATTGCAAAGCCTACTACAATACTGCAGACAGCAAAAGACCAATCCCATCCTTGATTCTCACTTATCCACACGACAAACGTGACACCAAACAAGGCACCAGTGGTGAGAAAGAACATAAGCCAATTGAAATAGCTTGATAGTTTAGCAGCCTCTTTAGGGTCCTTCTCATCGTACTGATCAGCTCCTAAAGGCGGTGCTGCTGCTTTGACTCCACTTGTCCCAATTGCAACTAGATAAAGTCCCGCGTACAAGATTGCCAATTGACCTTTATTTGCAGACTCACATTGGTTTATTTGGCTCAAGGGTACATCTTTACAAGGAAACGGTCTTAGTTGCCTGAAATGTGCTTGCACTGCTAGAAGTGCATACCCCTGAATAGTGAAACATCCACTTAAGAGTCTGTTTTGACTTCGTTGATTAAAAGTAAGCGTTGAAACTGATAATAAGCAGGGGGTGGTGGGATGGGAAGGTTAACTTACGACGACTTCAATGCAGCCAAACAGAACACAAGTCTTGAACCTGGACAAATAAGTGTCTGAAAGGAAGGCACCGAATAATGATAGGAAGAATGCTGTTCCCATGAAGTTTGTAACAGCAGTAGCTGATTCTGTTATGCTGAAGTTCATATATCCATAAAAGTAAGTCACCAAGCTCACACCAGTTGCAAAGAAAGCCATGACATCGATTCCCGCGATAGCTGCATGGTTAAAAAAAATACCAAATATTATCAACACTCTGAAAACTAGTTGTTCATATTACATCAAGTTAGCCTTTATTTTTACCATATGCAAATAAAGCTGCTCTATTTCCCCCTAGCTTTGGCGGTTGTTTGGGTTCAGTCTTGACATCTCTCCACATTCCCTGCATACAAGTGAACACAAAACTAATTAGCCATAAGTTCCATGCATGATTTTGAGCTATGTTGTCCGGACTTTTCAAAAATGTCAACATGTGCGTGTTAGATCCTCTAAAAGCATTGTATTTGGAGAGTCCGAGCAACTAAGATTTTGAGTCATTCGAAGATTTCTCTAGGAGTGCTTACCATTTTGATGTTGGTGTGTTCCTTCAAGCACAAAAATGTGAAATATGAATATTGCTAGTTTGAAAGGTTTCTATGAATGTTTTAGTATATTAGTATCATAACTCTTCCTTTATATAGTAGAATGAAAAGATATAATCTCTCACATAGGACAAGAAAAGATATAAATGGAATCAAACTGCATCTTCATATTTGAGAATTAACTAATGAGTTTGTATTAGATAAACAAACACCTTAATCACGGAGTACTGTTTGACTAAGTTTATAAGCTGATCAACTGATGTATGAGAACTTCATATGGCTTATTCTACGAGTTTGGTCATTAGTTGGTTACCCTTAATTTATGACTTTTCAGCGTATAAACACTTTTAGTTTGATCAAAACATTTACTATTTTTTTCTTAATAATCCAGAAACACTAGTGAAAAATAACATCCCAAATACTAGTTTATTTCTTCATTCATTTGCAACATGGTGTTAATCAAACAGATGATTGTAATATTTAACTCCCAAACAGTGATGTTTTTTTGTAGACATTTCTATTCTCATTTGGTCAAATGGTATCTTAATCTGAGCAACGGGACACTAAGTATCAGATTAACATTCGGTCCAAATTTGTTTTTTTCTACCGTTTTAAAACCTTAAGCATGATTATGTCAACATTGTTAATCCCCTATTAGAATTGATTTGAAAAAGATTAAAGACAGTGTAAGCAAATTATTAGGTCAACTGGACTCTGATGCTGAATTGTAACTTAGCATTTTGACACTCACTTTAGGACAAAGACTAACAATATAATGTTAGAGATACATAGATGGCAACATATATATATACACTTAAGAATAATTTAACCGTTGGTTTTTAAAGGAAAATCAACGCCAAATCATCGGCTTTGGATTCGTTGCTTATTTACTTGGAATTGAATTGAGATATTTTCTATGACTTTGAACAATTCCACAACTCGATCACACATGCTCTTTAATGAAATATTTTCGTAGTTTTTATGTTTTTTTTAGTCGTTTTACACTAGTAGATTTGAACTTAAGAATGTAAAAAAAGAAGATAAAAATTGTAAACAGGGGAAATTTGTTGATAGTTAACACTATATTGCCGGTTTTTGTCATCTATCAAAGGCATAAAACTCTTGAAGGTGCACGGGAATATTCAAGAATGAAGCTCAACTTGATCAATTTTTAAACAATAAATATTCAAAGGTTGACTGCAATATACCTATAAAAAGATAATT
Source organism: Solanum lycopersicum (assembly GCF_036512215.1). Classification (NCBI taxonomy): domain Eukaryota; kingdom Viridiplantae; phylum Streptophyta; class Magnoliopsida; order Solanales; family Solanaceae; genus Solanum; species Solanum lycopersicum. Next base: position 65,825,804 of record NC_090803.1, on the reverse strand, counting down.
TAAGATGGAAGTGTTAAAAGATAGTAACGTTTTAACTAAAACTGAAGTATCTCAGAGTTTGGTGAAACTGATGAATCAAAGTCGTCAGCTATTTTCTATTTTCTGCCGTTTTGATACCCACCGCACTGAGTATTTACACCAAACTAATTCAACTTACTATGATTAAGTGTTTTAATGAAGTAAAAACGTTCATTAATTAACCATGATTAAGTAAGATACGTGCATGTACAAACATAAATTTGATATGGAAAACGCGGGATTAAGAATCTGATTTTTTCAAAGTATCAGTTTCAGAGAGATTGGAGAAAATAAATCAAGGCTTGAGTGAATAGCAAGCGCCTGAACGTTTTGAATAATTTTTTTAAAATTAAATATTAATTTTTATGTTTAAGGTGCTGACATATTTTGTTTTTCCTGCTCTATTTGATGCATTCTACATCCCGAAGTTCAAATTCTCATACACTGCGATGAAACAAGTTATAAGAACAATGATGGAAATGGGATTGACTCTTCCTTTTGATAACAATTGCTTGAGTTGACAAGGATCGTGGAACCTGAGGGGCCATTCTTTGTTAACTAGATAATACAAAAGGCATTTATCGAAGTAAATGAGAAGGGTACTGAGGCAGCAGCTGTTACTGAGGGATCAGATGATGACATGGGATGTTCGAAGTATGAGGCACCAAGATTTGTAGCCGATCACCCTTTCTTGTTCATGATAAGGGAAGAGGCTTCAAGATTGGTGCTTTTCACTGGAGCTGTACTAGATCCAGCAAATGATCATTCATCAAGTGATTTGGATGATTAGTTTCTTATATTAGTACTAGATTTAGGAACGTGCGTTGCACGTTTATCCCAGAATACTTCATATAAATTTTGTATCGTAAAATTTATCATTGCTTTGGTAGTAACTACATATATATTCCTAGTAAAAATATTATATCTTTAATTATAAAATTGACTAAAAGTGCATAAAGTAAAAATAACTATCACACAAATTCAATATTCCAATAAAGATATTAAAATACAACATGATAGGTTAATGTATACAAAGCAACATGCCATAGTAAATTATCAATAATAATAACACAACAATAGAAAGTACGTTGTACAATAACAACAAGCAAGAAACATAAAAGTTAAACTAAATAAATAAAAAGAGACGAGAAAAGAGAGCATAGAGATTTTCTCATTTTTTTCAATTAGTTTAAATTTTATATATTATTGTGTGAAATGTCACTATTTATTATTGGATAACATTGAGAAATACAAAGAGTTGTCATAAATAAATATTAATCCATTTGAGATTATCGATGAGAAATGAGAGTAATGAACATAATGAATATAATTAGTGAGAGTCACATACATTTACAAGTTGATGGTAAGTTATGAATACTAATATGATGATTTACTATTTACTATTTAATATTAATATTTAATTTATTAAAAAATTTATAAAATTTAAATGTATTGTGTAAACAAAACTGTAATCTAAGAATAAAATATATAAAAGAATTCAAATATACTAAATCTGTAATGGAAAATCATTATGACTAAGTATTAAAAAATTTATACGAAAATACACAATTCAATCAAATACATTCTTAAGATAAAATTACAAATAAAAAAAAATCAAATATGGGAGCAAGTTTAGCATAAGGCTACCAACAAAAATGTAAATTGAAGACATTCCTTTCCCTATTTTTAAGACATTCCTTTCCCTGTTTTTTTTTATTGATAATGCAAATTGAAAAAAAGTTACAGTAATAAACATTCAACCTTTGACCATAAATAAAGTTAAAAGTTTTGGAAGAGAAGTTAACGAAAGCGACATTCAACTACATAAATGGAGGGGTCTTATCACAGTTCTAATCTCGGCAAATTACAAAAACAAATACATCAAACTTGATATTCTAGTAATTGAAGTGTTATTCATCCCTATAATCACATTACGCCTTGTAATCTTGACAGAAATCCTCTTTGCTTTGAAATTTTCTTCACTTGATTAAAGCTTCTCTAGTCTTCCACACATACAAATTGTATCACGTATAAATTTTTTCTATGAAAATACTATTAGAAAATTTTCATAGAAAGATTTGTATTTATAGGGAAAAAATATAGTTTTGGAATATGAATATTCACTTACAAAGTTGAAAGGTCAAGTATTATTACAAATTAAAGACAAATATTAATTAAAAATATAAATTAATTTGGAAGATGAAACACATACATGTATCTATTCAAAGGGATAACTCTTATTTTTAATTTTTGTTCTATTTAATTTACTCACATGTGTATACCAATTAAATAAAAATATTATAGAAATTCTACTATTTACTATTTAATTAATTAATTATTTAATAACATTTGAATTTAGCATAAGGGTAAAATTGTAATTCAACTTTTCTACTTTGGAGCTTCCCACGATTTAAAAAAAAAAATTATAATTATTATATACATATAGATTATAGATGATAAATATTAATAGATTAGATATTTTATTAGGAATTAATCTTAGGAAGTCTAGAAGTCATTAACATTTAATTAAATTTATACAATCAAATATTTAAATATTTTATAACAATTAAATTTATAGAAAGGGTAAAACCGTTATTCAACTTTCAACTTTTTTGTTCATGCTTTTAGTAATATATGATTTGTTTAAGAACTTTAAGGTTTTATGTTTAAATTCAAGTGATGAATTGTGACCTTTAAAGCTGATGGTAAGTATCTTGGTATTGGTTAGAAAGTATTTTTTTGATAGTTAAAATGATACAATAATTCCAATACAACCGGAAATAAATTTCGTTAATGATTTCTGTAAAGAATATTTCGAACTCTTGTTCAGTAACACTTGCTTCAACTAATAGTTAGAAGGAAAATTTTTGTCAACTTTAATTTGAAAAAATAGTTTCTCCATCCCAATTTATGTGGCGTAGATGGTTCATACTTCATATATATCAAAATATCAGTATTGTTGCGTTGGTTTGATGTAAACATCGAAGAGTATTGTTGCGCTGGTTTGATGTAAACATCAAATGCAAGTAAGACTAGATCTAATGATGAGAAAATATGTTCCAGTTATGTGTTTATGAATTTTATTAATTACTTTCTAGAGTTAAGAGTGCTAAAAAGTATACCAAATAAGATTTTAAGGTTTTCATGTTAACTAAACAAGTTTTCTCTGAAGAAGTTAAATGTGATTCGAACCTGGTGTTCTCTCCTCTGTCAATTCAAATAATTCTTGGCTTAATCGTCTCCGGCTCAAACGAACCAACTACTCTGTTTCCTTAAGTCCAAATCCATTGATGAACTTAAATCTCTGTTTTCTCATATTGTCAATCAATGGGCTAAAAAGAATACAAATGGTGTCATCGAGGAGATCCTACCTCATCGAGCAGTAGACAATATGACAAGGCTTGTGTTGGCCAATGCACTCTATTTTAAAGGAGTATGGAATGAGAAGTTCAATGCTTCTAAAACGAAAAACCATAAATTCCATCTAAATAATGGAAGGTCTGTTCGAGCACCCTTCATGACTAGCTTGAAGAAGCAATACATTAGAGTCTTCAAGGGCTTTAAAGTGTTGCTGCTTCCCTATAAAAGGGGCATAGACACACATCAGAAGTTAAGCATGTATTTCATTCTCCCTGATGCACATGACGGATTACCAGATTTACTCGACAAAATCACTTCAAAACCTGGATTCTTAGATCACCACACTCCGTCTAGAAAAGTCAGTGTGGCCAAGTTTCTTATCCCTAAGTTCAAAATATCTTTTGGATTCGAAGCTTCTAAGGTTCTAATGGGACTCGGCCTCACATTACCTTTTATTGGTGGTCTCACTGAGATGGTGGACGTGGATGAGCCTCTGGCAGTTTCACAAGTTTTTCACAAGTCGTTTATTGAAGTAAACGAGGAAGGTACAGAAGCTGCTGCTGTTACTGCTATGATGCTGGAGGGTGCTTGTTGCTCAATGAATGTTGAAAAGGAGATAGACTTTGTTGCTGATCATCCCTTCTTGTTCCTAGTGAAAGATGAGACTGCTGGTGCTGTTTTGTTAATGGGGACTTTGTTGAATCCTCTTGCTGTTTAGCATGTTGCTTCACTACTTCCATTCGTCAATTCTAGTTAGTTACATTGATGTTACCTTTTATTTTAGAATGAATCTTACTATCTTAACACAGAAGTTGTGTACGTCTCAGTTTGTCACCTGTTATAGTATTCGATTGGTATATGAGTGTTGGTCATATAATTTTATTCGTGATTTCTTGTTATTTAGAAAATAAAGGAGTGGAAAACGAGTGATGCTACCGATATGAAAGAGAGAACATTTCACTTATTTGACAGGAACTTTAACAATTCATGTTATTATACCAGATAGACCATAAATAAAAAAGAACAAGAAGTATCTGCTTAATTTTCAAGCTACATGCTTATCCAATCAATAAATAACAACATATTGACTCTACTTAGCTTGTTGAAAGTGAGTGTTACGTGTATGAATGCAATCTTCTGAGAATCATGATTAATAATCAGTCATTTTCTTTATTCGCCATTTCTCGATTCTATGGAATTGATTCAAATACAAAATTCCACATGTTAAGTAATAGTGCTTGTTATTTTAGTATATAAATTCTTCCAAAGCTTTCACCTTTGATATCATGTGTGGTGCCATATACCCGTCATGGGACTAACTCACTCTCGCTCTCATCATTCTCATTCTTATTCGTCTAGTTCTTTCCATGATCAACGTATTGATATGGAAAAGAGTGAATCAATCACCACCTAAACGGATGTTTCTTTCATTCTCGCAAAGCATGTCTTTTCCAAAGAGATTAAAGGCGATACCAACCTCGTGTTCTCTCCTCTCTCGATTCAAATAGTACTAGGCCTGATTGCTGCAGGCTCAAAGGGGCCAACTAAGGATCAACTACTCTGTTTCCTCAAGTCCAAATCCATCGATGAACTCAATTCTCTGTATTCTCATCTTGTCAACATCGTCTTTGTTGATGGAAGCCCCAATGGAGGTCCACGTTTGTCCGTTGCTAATAGTGTTTGGATCGATCAAACACTGCCTTTTAAGGCTTCTTTTAAAAAGGTTGTGGATAACATTTACAAGGCTGCTTCAAATTCTGTTGATTTTCGGAACAAGGTAGGCCTTTTTGTAATTTGTTTCATTGAAATTCCACTTTGTTAAGTTAAGCATAATGCTGATTCTGTCGTAAAATCTGTTTGTTTTACTAATTGATTAAGGCTACTGAAGTTGCCAACCATGTCAATCATTGGGCCAAAATGAAGACAAATGATCTCATCAAAGAGATTCTTCCTCATGGTACAGTAAACAATATGACAAGGCTCATCTTTGCAAACGCGCTATATTTTAAAGGAGTGTGGAACGACAAGTTCAATGCTTCAGAAACAAAAGACTATGAATTCCATCTCCTCAGAGGAGGGTCTATTAAAGCACCTTTCATGACCAGTAATAAGAAGCAGTATGCAGTAGCCTTTGATGGCTTTAAAGTATTGGTACTTCATTACAAACAAGGTAGAGACACTACGCGTCATTTCTGTATGTATCTATTTTTGCCAGATGCTCGTGATGGACTACCAGCTTTACTAGACAAAATCAATTCAGAACCAGGATTTTTAAACCACCATGTTCCGTTTGGAAAGGTTAAAATGCGCAAGTTACTTATCCCTAAATTCAAAACAACTTTTGGTTTTGAAGCTTCTAAGGTTCTAAAGGGACTTGGTGTCACTTCCCCTTTCACTAGTGGTGGCCTCACTGAGATGGTAGATTCCGCGTTAGGTGGCAGGCTGTTTGTTTCACAGATTTTTCACAAGTCGTTCATTGAGGTAAATGAAGAAGGAACCGAAGCTGCAGCTGTTACAGCTAGTGTAGTAATGACTAAGTCCTTGATAATTGAAAAGGAAATCGACTTTGTTGCTGACCATCCATTCCTTTTCCTTATAAGAGACGACGCTACTGGTGTTGTGTAGTTCATAGGGAGTGTGCTGAATCCTCTAGCTGGTTAATTAGAGGTGTTATGTATCTAATTATTCTCTATTTGCAACTTAGTTTTAGGTAACAGAATGACACTAAATCTTAAGTACATGTTTAATGGATGGAGCTTTCATAATTCTTATTTAATCAGAAGAAGTAAACACTATTACTTAAAGGTAATATGTCATTTTCTCTTTATTGTACTCATTCTTCTTTAGATATTATATACATTAACATCCACCTGGACCTGAAAGTGATTTGATCAAAACAACTTAATGAAAAATAACACAAAAGCCTGTTGACTAAATGAGTTAATTTATCACTCAACTAATAGTTATATCTCGGAAAATCACTTTTTTTAAAAAAAAATTGAAAAAAGTTGGAATTCAGAAAGAAATGTGACTTTCTGATAATAACTATTACTTGTGTGACTCAAACCCGGAATAGAGATACAAAATGTCACCATTAAGTGTTTTGAAGTCAACCCCTGGTGGGACATGCTCTACTTTCCTTCTCCGCGTCAATTTGGTGTTATTTCCATCTAACAGTTTTACTTAAGAAACAATCAATTGTACAATTAATAAATATGGAGAATATAATAATTGCTTTTGTTGTGGAAAGTCAGTGCTATGTGTTCCTTTCATTGATTTCTTCCTGTGTATGAATGTGATCTTCAGAGAAATTAGAAGTCTTTATTTGTTGTTATGTGTTTTACTGAATCAAATTCAAATGCAAAACCCCACCTGTTAAGTAACAGTTTAGTATATAAATTCTTGCAAACCTTTCAACTTTGTGATCATTCATTCTACTCACTATCCTCCTTCTTCTTCTTCTTGTTCGCGTGCAAATATGGATCTTCGAGAGTCAACCACCAGCCAGACGGATGTTTCTTTCATGCTTGCTAAGCATGTTTTCTCCAACGCGGTTAAAGGCGATACCAACCTGGTGCTCTCTCCTCTTTCAATTCAAATAGTTCTTGGCCTTATTGCTGCTGGCTCTAATGGACCTACTCAGAATCAGCTACTCTCTTTCCTCAAGTCCAATTCCATTGATGAACTCAACTCTCTTTATTCACATATTTCCAGTTTCGTCTTTGCTGATGGCAGCCCCAATGGAGGTCCGCGATTGTCCGTTGCTAATGGTATTTGGATCGATCAAACGCTGCCTTTGAAGCCATCTTTCAAACAGGTTGTGGATAATGTTTACAAGGCTGCTTCAGAATATGTTGATTTTCAAAACAAGGTTAGGCCTTTGTTAATTTCATACTCTCTCCGCTTCAATTTATTTCTCGTACTTTTTAAGCCTTCAAAAGAAGAGAGCCTTGGTGTGGCTGGTAAAGTTGCTGTCATGTGACTAGGTCATCGATCAAGCTGTGAAAATAATTTCTTGCAGAAATGCAAGATACAACTGCATGAAATAGACTCTTATGGTCTAGCCAGTAGCCTTTCACTGTACCACGCACATCAGGGGAGCTTAGTGCACCGATTTCCCTTTTATAAGCCTCCAAACGTTCTTATGTGATATGAATACAAATGAGCAATTACTAATATGAAATGTCTAATTCTATCATTCCATGTTTGTCTTGCCAATTTGATTAAGGCTGCTGAAGTTGTCGATCAAGTCAATCAGTGGACTAAAATGAAGACAAATGGTCTCATCGAAGAGATTCTTGATCGTGATGCAGTGGACAACATGACGAGGCTGATCTTGGCTAATGCACTATATTTCAAAGGAGAATGGAATGAGAAGTTCGATGCTTCAGAAACAAAAGACCACGAGTTCCATCTCCTCGATGGATTGCCTGTTCGAGTACCCTTTATGACTAGCAAGAAGAAGCAGTACATAGCAGGATTTAATGGCTTTAAAGTGTTGAAGTTTCCTTATAAACAGGGCACAGATACACGTTGCTTCTCAATGTATTTCATTCTCCCAGATGCACATGATGGATTGCCCGCTTTATTTGACAAAATCAGTACAGAACCTGGATTCTTAACTCACCACGTTCCATTTAGAAAAGTTAGGGTGGGCAAGTTTCTTATTCCTAAATTCAAAATAACTTTCGAGTTTGAAGCTTCCGACATTCTAAAGGGACTTGGCCTAACGTTACCTTTCTGTGGTGGTGGTCTCACTGAGATGGTTGATTCCACTTTACCTGAGAATCTATCTGTTTCAAAAGTTTTTCACAAGTCTTTCATAGAGATAAATGAGGAAGGCACCGAAGCTGCAGCTGTTACAGCTGGTGTAGTAATGACCCTGTCTCTTAGAATTGAGAAAGAAATCGACTTTGTTGCTGACCATCCATTCCTGTTCCTTATAAGAGACGACGCTACTGGTGTTGTGTTGTTCATAGGGAGCGTGCTGAATCCTCTTTCTGGTTAATAAGACCATATTGCATGATTATATACAACTTTGTAAAGAAGGAAAGTTCACAGTTTCCTCACTTGTGTTTCTGTTTGATGAGAGATGCTATGTATCTAAATAACCAGTTTCCTGATTTGTGTATTATTTTGATGAGATCTTCTACTGTCTTTTGCACCTTATATAATTGACTCTTCTATGGTTAATATGTGTGTATATTTCGACATGATATAGAGTTTAAGAAAAACTTGAAAGAGTGAACTCTAGATTTGAATTTCATTTATGTCCATAACTGATTTACTTGCTTTTCCTACATAATCTTTTCATTTACTTTTGACATGCATGCATAGAACTTTCTTTGTTTAGAAAAAATTGGAATACAGATGAAATGCAATTTCTTGAGATAATAGCTGTTATTTGAGTGACTCAAATCCTTAAATAGAGATGCAAAATGTCATTAATTATTATTTGCTTCGGCAACAACAGGTTAACTCTGAAGTCAACCCCTGGTGGCACATGCTCTACTTTCCTTTAACGTGTTATTTTGGTGTTGTTTCCGTCTAACAGCTTCTGTTGGTCCCAATCAATCAACATTATTGACCATATAATAATTGATTTTTGTTGTGGGAAGTCAGTGGTACGCGTTCCTTCCATTGATTACTTCCTGTGTACTGAATCGATTCTAATGCAAAACCCCACCTGTTAAGTAATAGTATAGTATATAAATTCTTGCAAACCTTTCAACTTTGTGATCATTCATTCTACTAACTAAGCCTCCTTCTTCTTCTTGTTGGAGTGCAAATATGGATCTTCATGAGTCATCACCTCACCAGCCAGACGAATATTTCTTTCGTGCTTGCTAACCATGTTTTCTCCAATGCAGTTAAAGGCGATACCAACCCGGTGCTTTCTCCAATCTCAATGCAAATAGTTCTTGGCCTTATTGCTGCTGGCTCTAATGGACCTACTCAGGATCAGCTTCTCTGTTTCCTCAAGTCCAATTCCATTGATGAACTAAACTCTCTTTATTCACATATTTCCAGTTTCGTCTTTGTTGATGGCAGCCCCAATGGAGGTCCACGATTGTCCGTTGCTAATGGCATTTGGATCGACCAAAGGCTGCCTTTAAAGCCTTCTTTCAAGCAGGTTGTAGATAATGCTTACAAGGCGGCTTCAGAGTATGTTGACTTTCAAAATAACGTTAGGCCTTATTCTTTCAAACAAATGTTAGTCTCTCCGCTTCAATTTGTTTGTCTTACTTTCTAAGCCCCCAAACGAAGGGAACCTTGGTGTGGCTGGTAAAGTTGTTGTCGTGTGACCAGAGGAGGTCATCAGATCAATCTGTGAAAACAATTTCTTGCAGAAATGCAAGATACAACTGTGTGAAATAGACTCTTATGGTCTATCCTTTCACTGTACCACGCACATCAGGGGAGCCTAGTGCACCGATGTCCCTTTTATAAGCCTCCAAACGTTGTTATGTGATAAGAATACAAATGACTGCAATTACTAATATGAAATGTGTAATTCTATCATTCCATGTTTGTCTTGCCAATTTGATTAAGGCTGCTGAAGTTGTCGATCAAGTCAATCAATGGACTAAAATGAAGACAAATGGTCTCATCGAAGAGATTCTTGATCGTGATGCAGTGGACAACATGAAAAGGCTGATCTTGGCCAATGCACTATGTTTCAAAGGAGAATGGAATGAGAAGTTCGATGCTTCAGAAACAAAAGACCACGAGTTCCATCTCCTCGATGGGTTGCCTATTCGAGTACCCTTCATGACTAGCAAGAAGAAGAAGCACATAGCAGAATTTAATGGCTTTAAAGTATTGAGGCTTCCTTATAAACAGGGCAAAGATACGGGTTGCTTCTCAATGTAATTCATTCTTCCAGATGCACATGATGGATTGCCCGCTTTGTTTGACAAAATCAGTACAGAACCTGGATTCTTAACTCACCACGTTCTGTTTAAAAAAGTTAGTGTAGGCAAGTTTCTTATCCCTAAATTCAAAATAACTTTCGAGTTTGAAGCTTCCGACATTCTAAAGGGACTTGGCCTCACGTTATCTTTCTGCGGTGGTGGTCTCACTGAGATGGTTGATTCCACATTACCTGAGAATCTCTCTGTTTCAAAAGTTTTCACAAGTCCTTTATTGAGGTAAATGAGGAAGGCACCGAAGCTGCAGCTGTTACGGTTACTCTAATAATGCCCATGTCTTTGTTTACTAAGAAGGAAATCGACTTTGTTGCTGATCATCCATTCCTGTTCTTTATAAAAGATGAATCTACTGGTGTCGTATTGTTCCTTAGAAGTTTGATGAATGACTCAAGCAACGAAGAAGAGTGAAGTGGTGAAAACACTTCAAACTTGGCGTCCCTGTGCCTAGTACTTATTAAAACACTCCTAGGCTTGACTAAAGGGACTCGGCCTCACATTAGCTTTCCAAACATTTTTTATCTTTTCTGCTCATTTAGCACGTTAAAATACTAATTTTTATCGACATTCCAAATAATTGCTTCAAAAATATGTACTCCGCTATTATAATAATCAAACCAATATGCTCAAATTCAAATGCTTCGACAAACTAATTTAAACGAAGATAGCATTATTCCTTTCTATAAACAATTCTTTTTTTTCCCTTTTGATACCGTGGTACAAATTCCATACTTCTATGCTAAGTATTGACTTTTAATACTATTTCAAACTTCATAACGTGTATCAACTGTACCATTTCTTTTTTGTTGACTCATAAAATTCTTCATTCACAAAACTCAAAAATCTCCATAGCAATGGACCTTCAAGAATCAATCAGCAACCAAACAGGCGTATCCTTAACGCTAGCCAAACATGTTTTCTCCACTGAGGTTAAAGGGGACACCACGAACATGGTCTTCTCCCCTTTGTCGATCCATGTAGTGTTGGGTCTCATAGCAGCGGGTTCAAATGGCCCGACCCGTGACCAATTGCTCAGTTTCCTCAAATCGAAGTGTACTGATGAACTAAACTCTCTTTCTTCTCAGATTGTTGAGGTTGTCTTTGCTGATGGTAGCCCTAGTGGTGGGCCTCGACTTTCGGTTGCTAATAGCGTCTGGGTTGAACAGACTTTGCCTCTTAAGCATTCTTTCAAACAGATTGTGGACAATGTTTATAAGGCTACTTCTTCTTCTGTTGATTTTCAGAAAAAGGTTCGATTTTTAACGCCCCATTTTTATTTAGAGCTATTTTGTTTCAATTTTTCAAATATAATTGATTGATTCTGTTATGAAATGCTTGATGAGATAACTGTTATATGAAGAGATCTGTTGAATTTGAGTTTTTGAGTTGTTTATGGGGAAATTTTGATGTTATTCAGTTCCAAGTACTCACTCCGTTTTAATTTGTTTGTCTGTTTTAACTTGATATGGAGTTAAATAGTAACAAATGGTGGAAGATAAACCAGTAAACAAGGGAAATAAATTAACAAAAACTCCTAAAATGGTGGAACAAAAAATACAACCTATGCAATAAAACAAGTACTAACAAATGGTGAAGAAAGGAGCTTTTTGGAAGCTTTATGGTGAGATCTTCAGCCAACTGGGTGGAACTAGGAAGTTGTTTTCTTGATGACCAACAAACTCAAGTAAGGCCAAGAAAACTAGCATAACCTGTGGTAGAATTTCGATCAGTGAGTTTGCCAGCCCAGTCAGGATCAGAAAACACCGAGAGATTTAGACTGGTGCTTGGAGCAATTCGAAGGCCATAGTTAGCAGTGCTTTTGAGATATGGAATGAGGCATTTAACAGTCTTCCAGTGAGCATCAGATGGAGTATGTGTAAATTGAGACAATTTGTTCACCTAGTAAGAAACATCAGGCCGAGTAAAAGACAAGTATTGCAACTTTCCACTTACTTTCCTTGTATTCGGTAGCATCAGGAGATGCAGGATCAGCCAAAGTAGTCCTGTTTTATATTTTGTTACATAAGAGATTCAGTTTGATTAATGTTTATGCTCGAGGGATTGTCATTTCTACTTTTAGCTAAGATAAGACTTTTAGTGAACTTCATATTTTTGACGTTGGAAATTAGCGGCTTCGGCTTTCATCTTTATTTGTACTTTTTCCTTTTAGCTGGAGACTGAACTATGAACAGATTGGGTATGCATTTACACTAGTGATAAACAGCAGGCCAATAAATGGTGTCTCATATATTTTCACTATGCTTATCATTCACTTTAATCTCAAATACTGATGTATTGCTACCCTCTTTGGAAATCGAAGAAGTTCTGCGTTCATTGCTTAAAAAACTGACTATACTCTTCAAACATTTCTGTTTCTCTGCAGCCTTAGCATGGATAGTTTTACAGTTATACTGACCTATATTAATATTAGTCACCCAGTAGTTGGAGCTAGACTCATATTAAAAGGATAGCATTGAAGTGAATATAAAATAAAAATAATCCTTTGAATAAATTCTTATTACAAAAGTTTGGATGGTTTGTAGGCTGTTGAGGTTGCCAGTCAAGTGAATCAATGGGCTGAAAAGGAAACAAATGGGCTTATCAAAGAAATACTTCCAGCTGACTCAGTTGACAGTTCAACAAGACTTGTGTTTGCAAATGCATTGTACTTTAAAGGAGCCTGGGACGAAAAGTTTGATGCATCAGTGACCAAGGAAAGTGAGTTCCACCTTCTAAATGGGACATCTATTCAAGTGCCCTTCATGACTAGCAAGACGAAGCAATATGTAAAAGCTTTTGATGGTTTCAAGGTGTTAGGCCTTCCGTATAAACAAGGTGAGGATAGACGCCGTTTCTCCATGTACTTCTTTCTGCCTGATGCCAATGATGGACTGCCAGCTTTGGTAGACAAGGTCAGTTCTGAATCCCGATTCTTGGAGCGACACCTTCCATATCAAAAGGTTGGAGTCGGTGAATTCCGTATCCCCAAATTTAAAATATCATTTGGATTTGAAGCTTCTAACGTTCTGAAAGGGCTTGGCCTGGTATTACCTTTCTCTGGTGATGGCCTCACTGAGATGGTAGACTCCCCCGTTGGCAGTAACCTTTATGTTTCTAACATCTTTCACAAGTCCTTTATTGAGGTAAATGAAGAGGGAACAGAAGCTGCAGCTGCAACTGCTGGTGTTGTTAAACTAAGAGGATTGATGATGGAAGAGAAAGTAGACTTTGTTGCTGATCATCCATACCTCTTCCTGATTAGAGAAGATGCAACAGGCGTGGTACTGTTTGTTGGTAGTATGCTTAATCCTCTCGCTGAGTAAGTCGTATTCCACTATATTGAGGTTGATATATGTTGCTTGTATCTTCTTTGTATCACCCTCGGACTACTTTAGTACCCTGAGTTAGCTCAAACCACCTTCTTGCCCTTCTATCTCAACCGATACTGTGAGTTCAATTTGCCAACTGCTCTTTGTATGTTTGAAATTCAGTGTGACTTGTAATGCCCTACAGTGTACTATGAAATAATTGACATCAAAGGTCTGTCTAATACTTCAACTTAGATGTATAATATTAGTAAGTTTTGTTTTAATCATCAATGAAGTCCATAATTTACAGTCTTAAATATCCATTAAAAGAGCTTAATACATTCTTTCTGGCTAACCTTTACTAGAGTTGATTTTGATATATAATGTGTCACTACTTCAAATCAGGGACTCTGGGCCCGTTGCACTAATCTTTCATTGTCTGTGGGGTTTGAGAAAGAGTTGAACTGTATTTGAATCGTATCATGATCATACAACGATAACTTTTTAGGAGTTGACTTTTTTTTTGTTGAAAAAAGTTAGAAATGTGACCTATTATAATCGAGTAATCATCAGAGAAATCAATTTCAATTTTAGCATTACCTCCCTTCACTTCTTTAAACTTTATAGTAGTGAATTTTATTCGAAGATCTCTAGTGTGAAACTGTGAACTATAAATATATGACAAAAGAGTCTATTTATGGAATTTGAGTGTCACTATATTATACCTTATAAAAGCAAAGCAAATACCACACGACTTGAATTTAATTAATATAATTTGTGTACATGTGTATGTGAGCAAAGGCCGGTGCCGACCTTTTAGTACAACTTTTGAAGCAACATTTGTATTTTGAATTTTATCGATTTTGCTGAATTTTTTTAAAAAAAAAATCAAATCGCTACTCAGGCAGCGGTTTTCAATTTATTTTTTTTAGCGAATCACTACCTAGACAGCGATTTTCTAAAAAAAATATTTTTAAAAAAAATAAAAATCGCTTCCTATGCAGCGATTTCCTAAAAAAAATGTTTTTTTTTAAATGGAAATCGTTGCCTAGGCAGCGATTCTATAAAAAAAAGTTTTCATTTTTTAAAAAAAAAACTAAGAAGGAAAAAACAAATTTCATTGATTTTCAAATATCTTTTTGAAATTCAAATATATAGCTTATAAGAAAATATGCATTATTTTTAAAAAAAATTAAGAATAAGTAAGGTAACAAAAATATTTTCTTTCTAAAAAAAGATATTATATTGAATTTAAATTTAAATGATGTTTGAGTTCAAATAGAATTCTAAATTCAAATAATTAATTTTTTAAAAAAAAAAAAAAATCGCTGCCTATGCAGCGATTTCCTTGATATATATATATATATATATATATATATTAATTTTTGAAGATAATCACATGTCAACTTAAAAAAAAAAAGGCGACATGTCAAATTCTTATAAAAATATTCAAATTTTTTTAAAAAAATCACATGCATTTATTAAAAAATTGTGTTAATTCACATGCAAATAGTGCCAAAGTCACATATTACATTTTTATTTTGTTATAAATTGATTGAATTGTAATTCACATGCAAATAGTGTAATTTTTATTTTGTTATAAACTGATTGAATCGTAATTCACATGTAAATAGTGTAATTTTTATTTTATTATAAATTGATTGAATTGTAATTCAATGCAAATAATATAATTTTTATTTTGTTATAAATTGATTGAATTGTAATTCACATGCAAATAGTGTAATTTTTGTTTTGTTATAAATTGATTGAATACAATTCACGTGCAAATAGTGTCAACTCAGAATGTTACACTTTTATTTTGTTATAAATTGATTGAATTGCTCATTCAAATTGCATTATAGTTTTTTAATTTTCCAATATAGATGACTCGAGTTTGAGTTATAATCGAATATGATATCTGCTAATAAAGTCACATATTTATTATTCGTTATAATTTTTAACATGAGAATAAGTATTCGATCTAACAGAGAATCTGATTGGATTTCTCGGATTCGATAAGTTTTTATCTTTACATGAACTACCATTTCAAAAGCGTATGGAATATTCAAAATTAGAACTAAACGTAAAACTCCAATTGAGTGAAAGGGTAATAGTTATATAATATATGATCAAATAATGTGAATAATAATTTATAAAAAGTGAGATCCAAAGTACAAATTATTCCAAGTACACCATACTAATACCACGTGCTGGCGTGAAGTTTCAAATCGTATTATTTACCCAATTTAGAGCTGTTTTTGTTGCAAATTTACAATTTAACGCCATTACTAACATTGTCATGAGATCAATAGGGAGAAGTGTTGGAAAATCGTCTAAATTTGAAGTAAATTATTAGTTTCGTTTTTAAATTATATCTGAAGAATGGAATACAGATTGACAAGCACAAAAGGGTAATTAATTAACAGATTTAAAAATATATTTTTACTTAGCTAACTAAATCTAGATATATTTTCAATCACCTTCGATTTATCATATAACATAACATCTGATTTCAAATTTTCATATAACATATGACTCTTAATAAAAAATATTGAAAAAGTGTAAAACACATTACTAATCTTAATGAGATTAGAATTTAGGAGTATATTAATCATGTTGCAAGATTATAATTGACGTGTGTAATTTAAGATTTCATGTGTCATATCAAATTTTTTAATTTGATTAATGCTAAGATATGTTTTGAGAATTTGATGGAAGAGTTTGGGTAATTAGGAGAAGATAAGTCTCTGTCTTTATTAACTAATGGCAGACACTTTACAGGAAAAAAGTACTTAAATTAGCTCCTAATTTGTTTTCTTCTCATTTTCTTTGCCTTTAATTATTGCCCCTATATTCTCTTTAGCCCTTACACCATCATCATTTCAATTCAAATTAAAATTATTCCAAAAAAATAAATAAATAAGAAAATGATGGTTTGTTTTTTTATTGTGTGACTATTTTCTTCCATTAAAGCCTTTTCCCTTTTCATCCTTTTATATCTTTTAAAATTCTTAAAACTCATATTGTCCTAATTAAAATTTATTTATATCAATCATTATTTTAGAGATCAGACATAAATATCTTCTAAATTATAATGATGAAATTACTAGGTAAGTTTTTGTATTTTAAATTTTTTATTATTTATTAGAGAAGTATTGAAAACACCCTTAAAATTCAAAGCAAGTTATTAGTTTTATTTCTCAATTGTTAACAGCTTTAAAATATTCTTTTACTTAATTAATTAAATCTCTAATTTGTCACGTATCGTATCAAATGGTTTCTTAAAAGTCTAAAACTCTTAGTAAAAACTAAAAGAACTATTGAAAATAACCATAAACATGACGAGAATTTTTGAGAGTATATTTTCACTCATGTCGCAAGATCGATTTAACTCAAAAATGAAACTTATAATTTGCGTTTAAAAAAAAAAAGTACAAGAATGTCAATGTCGTAAATAAGTGAAGAATCAAGGGTACTTAGAAAGTATGACATCGATATTCGTGGAACCCACGCGGGATGTCTCCTTCGTTCCCATGCTATGCGTTATGTTCCTCGAAAATAACAAATACCTTAACCAGTTTACGTTAAAAATGTAGTCTTTTTTCCCTCCTCTTATCTCTTGTCAGAAAATAAATAAAATTATATTATATAGTACTAAGATTTTTTTAAAAAAAATAAAAAAAAATGGGGTGTCTATAATTTGCATGTTTCAGTACTTATTAATCTCAAAATCTGATCTTGAGTATTTAAATTCCATTTACTTACTATTGTAATTAATGCTAGTCATTTCAAGAAAAGGGAAAAAAGACTCAATTTTTAAGCTCAGATTTCATGTCGGTGCTGATTTTTGAAAACTAAGTTTAAAGATTCAACCTTTAGACCTATTTTGTAGATTTTTTTATTGAGAGAAAATTATGGGGGAGACACATAATCATGAACACAACCACCAGCCACCGCCGCAACAGGCGGCGGCGCCACCAGCAATGCCACTTGGTTCAGCAAGAGGACCTATGTTTCCTCCGGCAGAGCAACTACTTCAGCTTCACTACTGCATACACTCAAATCCTTCTTGGCGTTAGTATTCTTTTTCATTTCTTTAATTTTAGTTACTTATAGTGGAATCTATACATGCCTTACTGAAAAGATAAAGAGGAAAAATTGACACTTTGTTTTGTTAAAGTTTGTGTCTTTTTCATTCTTGGATTGGGGTGAATTTTATAATCTTAAAGTATTGGGATTGAAATTGATGTTTTTTGTTGTAAAGTTTTTGTTTTTAGTTTTTTGGTTGGGGTGAATTTTAAAATCTAGAAGTATTGCTTGTAATATTAATGTGTTTTTTTGTGCTGAAGAAGAATCTACTTGTAAAGTTAAAGATGAAAAAATTGACACCCGCCTTTTTGTGAAGTTTGTGTTTTCATTTTCATGGTTTGAGTGAATTTTAAAATCTAAAAGTATTCCTACTGAATAACCTTTTTGCTGAACAAGAATCAACTTGTAAAAGGTTCAACCTTTTTATGTTTTTTAAAATATGTTTCAGTTTTCTGATTGTTTTGTGTGATAGTGTCATCTTTGAGAAAGTAAAGCTTCTTTCCAGCAGTCCTTCTTGTGTTCCTGTTCTTTGGTATAAATTGATGCCAATTTTGCACATGGTCTAGCTTTGTTCGCTCTTATTGCGAGACAATCACAAAAACAGAAGAGGTTAAATTGTTCCGGTTATAGTAAGATTAACTGTCAGAATGATGAATTGCTGAAGAGCTAAGTCTCCCTTCCAACGGGGAGAACTGATAACTTGGTGGTTTCCTCAAGCGGGATAGAATGGGATTGATCAGCATACGCCAATAATGTTGCCAAATTGAGCTAATCCCCGTACCGTGAGCCTATAGTCCTATATTGACATCGCTTCCCAAGCTTCGATCCCGTTACTCAGTTTACTCATTTTTGTCATCAATTGTTAATGTGAGCTATGTATTCAGTGAAGATTCCATTTCATGTGCAATAGTACAATCAGATAAGCCTGTTGGAAGTTTTCTTCTTTTGCATGGGATGTGACGTTGCATGGTTGGATCTACACTTTCTGCTGCACTTTGGTCGCAAATTTTAATGTGGCGCGTTGAGTTCTATACAGACAAACAAATTTAAAGCTATTCAGATGAGCCAAAGATTAGATAGATGAAAGGCCGCTACCTTCCAAAAAGAGGAGAGGATGAGGAGGCACTTTCTGAAACGACGTAGGCCATCTTAATTAGCTTAATTGCTTCTAAGGGTAGTGGGATTCAATGATGATGAGGAAAAGGAAGAGTCTCTGCAGATATTATCGACTTAAAATTCATTATAGCTTCTAAATCGTCCAAGACATGTAATGGTCACTTTTTCATGTGAGTCAATTGGTGCTTATGCTTTTTGACTATCGTCAGGTGAAGGAATTGGAATCATAGTAAGCATGGTGATTTAGAAAGCTCCCCGCTCCTCCAATGTTTGGAGTTGAGATTGCTCTGACTGCCAAGTTAAATGCTTTTGTTTCTAGTATCGAGTTGTAACATGTTCTCTTTTTCTCTTGAGGGAGCTGTCTATCATCAGAAGACTTAAATCAAACTGTTTATGGGGAGTTGAGTGGTGTCAAGCTTCTTTCTTAAGATGCAGAATGTATCATGGAAGGCTTTCCATAAATGTGAAATTTGCATTCATACAATATATAATTTTCCAACCAAAAGGAGTTTCAGTCTCTCCATGGAATGACTGAATTCTGATAACGACAAAAGATCCTCTTAACCATTGGTAGATTGCCTCAACATCAACTGTTATTTGGCTAAAGGATAATTCTTGTATTTTACCATCCGGAGGAATATACTTTGATAGAACAAAGGTTTCCCTATTGAGCAATAAGATCTGGTTTGTAGTTACCTTGTTTGTGCTGCATATGGCCCACTTGAGCAATCACTTCTCTGATTATTCGCCTTGTTCCTGTAAATTGGAATTTTTACTTTGTTATCACATAAAGAGATAAAAGAATTTCGGAAAATCGTGGCCGTAACAATTTCATGATCTAACTTATCCTCCCAAAAAATGATTGTATGATTTGAAGTTTTCACCACCTGTAATGAGTTGCTGATTCTGAAACCTGACTATATTATTGGTCTTTTTCTCTAACTACTTGCATGATTCTAAATTTTGCAGCACAAACTGTTTTGCTGGCTTTTCAACACTACATAGTTATGCTTGGAACAACAGTAATGATTGCCACCGTGCTGGTACCTCAGATGGGTGGGGGTCCGGTATATCTCTAGCATTTCCCTTGTTTGTATTGGAGTTACCTTTTCGATGTAATATTGACATTGTGAGCTCTTTATCTTTATGAGCAGGGTGACAAAGCTCAAGTTATCCAGTCTTTGCTTTTCACTTCAGGAGTGAATACTCTTCTGCAAACGCTTTTTGGCACAAGACTTCCCACTGTGATGGGTCCGTCATTTGCTTACATCATATCAGCTCTGTCGGTCATTAACGATCTCTCGGACAGTAATTTCAGGAGTGAGCATGAGGTAACAAAATTTATTGTTTAGGTATTACCTCTATTACTTGTATAATGTATTTTATGGAGACCTGTCATTTTTCTTTTATCGCACCTTTAGTAGGTCCATCCCCCTATTTCAGTGATAAGACACAGTTGAAGAATAATTTGATGTTGTAGTAAACCAAATTTTTTTCGGAATTGATATTATTAGTTTATTCATTTCATGTCTAAATAGGATTTGTAGTCAGAATTATACAGAAGGTTTTTATTATTAGAAATACGGATATTGCTAGTTATTTTCATAATGCAGAGAGTAGTGGAGAATGGAAGAGAACTCAAAGAAATGTGTTGACCTTATGAATAAATTATCTTCCGTCAAAGTAGTAGCAGAGCTTCTACGATTTTGACAGAGAATCAAAAACCTTGCACTGTTGATGGAAGGTACTAGCCAATATGCGTTGCCCGTCTGGCCAAGGATTATGTTGGTGAACTCATAGACAATTGTCATGAAAGAGTTAGATTATTTTCCTAAGATCATTGATTACTCTTAAAGCATAAATTCATTTAAATCATACGTCACCTTACCTTATACTCTAATATTAATTCTTTGATATTGTATGGTGGATTTTGACTTTTGCATTTCAGATTATACTGATAAAAGATCCAATGTAAGTCGGCTAGAATCAAAGATTTAAATAAAAAAAGTGGATATCTAAAGCAATCTGCTGATAGGCAAAACTTTCATTTCTTTGTATTCCTTGATCTTACTTAGTGGGGAAATCTCATCTGAAAAATATAGTTTTCCACTTTTCCTTTACTTTTGCAAAAGAGAGGTTTATGGAAAGCAGAAGTACAGTATAAGACGAGATATTCTCATATACAAAAGTGCTAATGACATCATAGTCGTATCAATTTAAGTTAAGCAAGCCCTTGTTTGGGGGATAAGCTTAATATTTTACATGACTGAGCTACCAGATGACTACTTTTTGTTGGGTAAGTAGCTTGTTCCGAGATAGGTACTTTGTTTATAGAGGATATTCAAAGACAAGATGTTCTCCCATACAAAGAAACGCTGATAGTTACTTCACTTGTAATTTGAGCAGAAGCATCATAGTGGAAGACAAGATTATACGCAGAAATGCTGATGAAATTTTAATCTCATTTAAGAGTTAGGATAAGTCAAAGCCACAGTTTGAAGAATCAAAAAAGACATGGCGTCTTAAAAGGCTTTTAATGCATGTTCTTGGAATTACAGAGTGCATGAATCTTACAGTTGAAGCATGCTACTTCCATGGATCTACCTCTTGTGATGAAACAGAAAAATTAATTTAATCTGCTTCTCACGTTCACCATGTCCATATTGATTAAGCACCCTGGTTTCAGATTCTGGCTTTACTTCCCCTGTGTTTTACCTCAAAGTTTGGGGCTTTGTGTTGTTAATGTGAAGTATGTTGTCAATGCTCATGACAGTGGGTAATTGCAGATGATATTTCTGATGTATTACCCTGATATTGTTGTTTGTAGAGATTCAAGCACACTATGAGAGCTATTCAAGGGTCACTGATAGTGTCTTCCTTTATCAACATAATACTTGGATATGGCCAAGCGTGGGGAAATCTTACAAGGTAAGTTGTGTTTTCTGCTTCTAAATACTTTTAACAAGAACCATTAGTGTTGGTTTTGAACTTCGGAATCGTCTTTCCATTGCCTTCCCATTATGTTTCATCATTGTATTACTTTTCCTGTTGAAAAAATGACATGTCATCCTCCTACTTCTCTGCAGGTTTTTCAGTCCTGTAGTCATTACGCCACTTGTCTGTGTTGTAGGTCTTGGTTTGTTTGGTAGGGGTTTTCCTCAGGTATTACCCCAAATGTCTATCTAAAATCTTCATTGCTCAAAGAGTTGCATAAACATCATCCAGTTTTCCTTATGATGCTATAATTTGATCAGGTGGGTGATTGTATAGAGATTGGCCTTCCCATGTTAATTCTACTTGTCATTTCTCAGCAGGTAATATATTATTTCATTGACTGTATTTTCGATTTTCTTTTGCTTTACTGGAAGATTGTAATGTTGGTCAAGTCATCTGCAGTATATGCAACGTGTTCATCCAGTTGCCCAATCCATACTTGAAAGGTTTGCTTTGCTCCTCTGCATTGGGTTTATCTGGGCTTTTGCTGCTATTCTTACTGTTGCCGGTGCTTACAACCATGTGAAGGAGCAAACTAAGATGAACTGCCGAATTGACCATTCGTTCCTCTTGTCATCGGCTCCATGGTACTCAGCTGGACTAAATAATGACAATGTCTTCAGCTCTCTGTCTTCTTCTGACATGTATGTTTTGCTGCGTGTAGGATCAAAGTTCCTTACCCTTTCCTGTGGGGGACTCCTATATTCAGAGCTAGCAATGTCTTTGGAATGATGGGTGCTGCACTTGTATCAGCAGCAGAGGTTCACTTTTAATTTTAAATTTTGTTCATTTCCCTTTGTATTAAATTTTCTTTTAGTAACACGAGTTTTAGTATTTGGTTCCACTAACAAATTATGGGTTTAGAGAGAACCACACCCCATGATTGCTTTCTGCTATAATCACTTGGTTTCCTTTCCCTCTAGCTAATTAGTTCACCTTAAAGTCTTATGTGTATATTCTTCTTGATCTTGCATTGATCCGAACCTGAATTGTTTGTGGCATTCACTTAAGCAGTTGTTGTTATGATCTCTTTCAAATTTACCTCAAATATTTATTTGCAGTCAACAGCAACTTTTTATGCTGCATCAAGGCTTGCAGGTGCGACCACCCCTCCGGCCCATGTTGTGAGTAGAAGCATTGGCTTACAGGTGCGACATCCACCAAGTGATTCAGCAATGCCTTTTCACTTGAGCACAATTTTTCTTCTAATTTAGCCCCTCCAATTAACTCTTCATTAGAAAGTTGTTCAGTTGTGCTTTGCTTCTTATCCAGGGTATAGGACAGCTCTTTGACGGGTTCTTTGGTGCTATTGTTGGTACTACTGCATCTGTGTAAGGGTTTTGATCAATTTGGTTGATATATAGTATCAACGGCATGCTTCTCAGTTAGATTTAGTTTATCTTGTTCTAAGTCTTTTACACTACATACCATCCGAGAACTCAGGTGTAGGCTACAGCCTAAAGCTACTTAAGTTTGAATATTGTGGCGCTTCATTCCTAATTTACGCATCATACAAAACTGCAGTGAAAATGTCGGCCTTCTGGGACTAACTCGTGTTGGGAGTAGAAGAGTTGTTCAGATTTCTACTGCTTTCATGATCTTCTTCTCCATATTTGGTATTGACATTCTCTCTCCCTCCATTTCTCCGCCACCCTGTCCCTTTCTTTCTTCATCTCAAACTATGTTTTACGACTAGCAGTGACTAACGTAAGTTGTTATTATCTAGGAAAATTCGGAGCATTCTTTGCTCAAATTCCTTTGCCCATATTTGCAGCTATCTACTGCATCTTATACGGTATAGTAGGTAAGTGATTTCTCCCTTAGCAGAGCTTGTTAATCTTCGCGTCATCTTATTAACAATAACTAAAGAAGGGATATGTTTTCTGCAGCTGCTATTGGTATTTCCTTCATCCAATTTGCGAACAAAAACTCCATGCGGAATATATACGTGCTCGGTGTCTCTCTATTCCTCGGTATATCTATACCTCAATACTTTGTGATGAACACAGATATAGCTGGTCATGGACCTGTTAGAACTCCAGCTGGATGGGTAAGAACCATTTCTCTCTCATGATCCCTCGTTTTTTAATTTTGCGATATACATTTGACAGTAGATTTTAGGATAATAAGTTGTACTTGCAATTACCTAATGAATCTTTTACACCATCATTGACGACCTAAAACTTAAAACTTGACCGATGTTTTTTGCAGTTCAATGACATATTGAACACAATATTCTCTTCACCTCCTACTGTTGCAACGATTGTCGGGACAGTAGTAGACAACACACTCGAAGCAAGACACTCGTATGACGATAGAGGTATTCCGTGGTTGGTTCCTTTCCAGAGGAGGAAAGGAGATAGCAGAAATGAGGAGTTCTATAGTTACCCTCTTAGAATTAATGAGTACATCCCAAGTAGATTTCTGTGATAACTTATACATCCATGTATATGACTGTATCAAAGCTGTATGACAAAATTTCTTTTTAGCTCTCCACTTTAGTCCATTGTTTGTTTGTTTTTCCATTTCAATTATTGTCACATAAAATTTTTGAACATCAAATATTTAAAGCCTGCAAGTTTTGATGATGCATAACCAGTAGGATTAAGTTTTAGTTTATATTTCTCATGTTATTAACCAACTTTTATACGGTGGATTTATGTCAGTATAATTGTACTACATAAGCGAGACGTTCACTAGAATGGCTCTTGGATACGTAGATAGGTAGACTTCACCTATGGGATTATACTGTTTGTTGTTGTGAGGCATTAGAATTGTCTTAGCTACAATTTCATTCAATTCCTTCGCTTGCTATTATAAAACTTTTTTAAGGATATCTCGAGATGTCTATGGAGATCGAGTTAAATCTAATGAGAATATGGTTCCTTTGCCAACTTACCTTATGAAAATGAAGTCATATAAGAGTGGTTAACTAAAATGACATTTGTGCTCTATGTTTATGGGTCAAAAATTCTTTGAAAGCAATATGCTGGATGTGAACACTACCAAATTTTGGTGGAAAATTTATCAAATTCATTGAACAAACCTCACTTCTTTCCCAATCATCTCAAGAAGAAAAAACTAGCAAAAGGTCCCCACATTTAATTTACTAAATCTTTTTGTTCCATGAATCTCATTAAATAGTGTCTTTACTTGCATAATTTCAGTGATCATGATTACTTATTAGCACTTAGCAGGGTCCACACGTTTACTTCAACTATCGTTTTCTGCTTCACGATGACAAAAAACGACTTAAGTTTATGAATTTTGAATCACACCTCTTATCATTGAATTTTTTACGATGGATTCAGAATTTGCTCGAGTTATACCAAATAACTCGCCTTAGTCTTGGATTACCTTTTGTAATTTTGCTTCCAGCATTATGGTAAAGTAAAAGGAAAGGTCAGCTATTGAGATGTAGTCCATCTATGTATTTACATGTAGCTATATATATTATTTACAAGAGATATAAGGAACCCCATGTAAAGGGGAAAATACAGAACTGGAAAATTAACTGAGCCTTGCTATATTTACACAAAAGAAGCCCAAGGTAAGGGAATTGAAAACTTTGATTACTGAGATAGCCAGTCAAGAGTATGGCACTCCTCGGCAACCTGTACACAGAGACCTGGTACAGCCTTCTCAACGTCTTTCCATTGACAAAAAACTTCATCGTCACAGATAACACAGCGTAATGATTCAAGAAAGGATAGAGCGCTAGGCAAACTGTCGATTTGAGGGCACTCCCTCATATCGATCTTCTCTAAGTTTCTACAGCAACCAATTGCTTCAGGGAGACATCTCAAACCAACACATTGTGAAATGTCAAGGTACTTCAGCTTTACCAAATGACCAATTCCCGGGGGAAGCCTTTTCAGATGTGGGCAGGCATATATCCTTAGAACTTGTAGAGTTTGTAATTCACCTAAATCAGATGGAAGTTCATAAAGACTATCACAATTAGTGATGCTAAGGCTGTTGAGCTTATGCAACCGGCAAATGCTTGATGGTAGCTTGTTGAAGTTGATGCAGTGATCCATTGTGAACTCCGAGAGCTGTGGGAACAAACCAGGGAGGTCTACATCTGACTCATCTAAGCTGTTTTTCATGTCACAAAGCACTAGAGATATCTTTCGCAGGTTATTGAGAGGATTTGTGGAGTCAGATAAGTGAGTGATGGATATCTTCTCGAACCAAAGGCTTCTCAAGTTGGTTAAATGACTGAATACAGACATGTTATGAAGAACGGCATTGCCAGCACTATAGTTTATGATTATCAATGCCCTTAGCTTTGGCATGTTCTCCAGAAAAGGAGGCAAGAAGTATTCAGATGAGGCAAAGTTGAGAATCAGTACTTCAACTTTCGGGCAATCCATTCTGAACCAGTCCATTTCTCTCATTTCATCTACATTACAGAGAAATATTTATGTTTATATCACAAGATAAACTTTTCATTACTAAGCAATCAGCATTAACCAAGGATCTAATACCTGTATGCATAGAGATAACTCGTGCATGGAAAGGTTCGTCCACATTTCTTTCCCATTCTCTTGGGAAGCTTGTGTCTCTTCGCGGCATAACCAATCGCTTTCTCTTATTTATATCATCACGGTTGCTCATATGAATTGCTAGGTCTCGTAATACATCATGCTGAAACACCGATATCTCATAGTAACTTGTATACATGTCTCCGGCTCTGTCACATGAATAACACATATGAAGACTATCAACATATTGATTTTTTCCATAAACAATCACCTTCTAACAAAAATTAAAAGATTGTTTAAAGAGATTTGAATCCACCACTTACCGTGCATCTTTGACTAGATTTAGGAGATTTTTGTCTGAAAGTTCAACAAGAATGTGAAAAGCCTCCTCCTCATCAATATCATGTAGCTCCACCCACATGTTAATTAGAACATCGAGAGGAATCCTTTTGTCTTCTGGGAAAGCACCCAAGTCCAGGAAACACTCTCGCACCTTCTCAGGCAAACAGTCAATACTCAATTTCATTCGCTCAAGCAACTGCAGTTCATGAGACTCGCAGACAGGTTGGCACCGTGATAATCTGTTTTTTGCACTTGTCCATAACATCTCAGGTTTTCCCTTCAATGAAGATCCAATGACCTTAAGAGCCAAAGGAAGCCCTTCACATTCATCCACAATCTAAAAAGTCCAAGAAGCTTTAGTTAGCTTAACTCAAGTATAACAAGAAGTTTTTTGCAAAGAAAAATTAACATGCTGCCAAAAACATACACTAATACCTCTTTGACAAGCTTTTGGCTGAAACCACGCGGAAAGGAATTGTGTCCAAAAGCAAAATGGCAAAATAAGGACATAGCTTCATCTTCCCTTAACAGCTCTAAATCATAAATACAGTCAATGATCGATGGAGGAAACTTGATGCGCGATACAACTAGGATCTTGCATCCAGGGATCTTGAAAATTAGTGGTTCTAGAACAGATGCAGACCACACATCATCAAGAATCAAGAGTACCGGGGATGCAGATTTCGTATTCCATTGGTACTGTAGGTTCCATTGGGGAAACATCTCCCCGTATCCATAACCATGGAGATTACACCCTGATATCTTTTCCCAAATCATTTTCCTTAATTGCTCCACATTTGGAGATTGAGAGACAGTGAAAAAGAAAATCTTGTCCTTGAAATAACCTGGAACAACATGGCCCAGATACCATACCATTATTTAAAGAAAAGGTTTTTAAGACCAATTTAAACTGTACTCCAATCAAAACTTTTTATGAGTCATTTACATGCAAAATTGATCTCTATTAGAATTCAACTGATAAAATAAAGATAATAGCTAATAAAGTTTTCAACTTTTATCCACTGTTTCATCCGCAACAGAAGAGTAAAAACAAAAAACTCGATCATCAGCAACGCAACACAGGAGTTGATTTCACAGATGGTCACTCAACTGATAGTTTATATCTAACAAAGTGACTTTCTTTGCATCAAAATCAAGAACGAAAAGTGATTTTCTGAGATAATAACTATAAGTTGAGTAACCATTCGAGATTTCAACCCCACAAAAAGCTAAAATACTCTACATGAGAAACTTTTCTGGGATTAATTACTTACTTTTAACTTGATCATCTTTACAAATCTCTTTAGCCAAGGTAGTTTTGCCACTACCCCCAATTCCACAAATCTCAAACACACCCCTATCTTGTTCACCCATCAGCATCTCCTTCACCTTCCTCTTCCCCAATTCAATCCCAGCACCTAAATTTACAAAACTATCCTCAAACCATTTCTCATCTTCTTCCATTCTTTTCACAGCTTCCCCTAAGCACCCTCCTCCTCCACCACTTCTATCGTCAACTCCGATTTTTATAGCTTTAAGCCTATGCTCAAGCACATCAAATCTCTGCTCCATATTAAACCTAACATGATGAACATCAGCTAGTACATGAGCTTGCATTGTCACCTGCATGAACCTCGCTACTCTTTTCTCTAACCTCTCCATTTTCCTAGCCAACTGTAGGTTCCTGTTATTAATAAGGCATAATATAAATTTAAGTACTAATTTCTAACAATAACCCTAATTTGAGCAGGAAGAAGTACAATTCATTGAAATTAGAGTCGAATGAGAAGGTGACACCTGTACATATTCCAACGGCCGGAGTGGAGAACTTTTCCGGCGAGTTCGTAGCCATCTCGGAGAAGTTTGGAGAAATCGTCGAGCTGAGTTTGCCGTATCTGTGGAAGTTCAACACCGGTTTGTTTGATTTCTTGGATGATTGGAAGGAGACCATTGATATTGTCAATGAGATTCCCTGCGCTTGAACGGCATAAAGTGGATTTTTTAACTATCAACAGCAGGTATTTTATGAGTTCGGTGGTAATCTCGCCGGCGAAAAAGTCCGTCACCGCCATGTTTGGAGACTTCAAACTGTTTTCCACATTCTGTTTGAAAGAAGTTGAAGTTTTGAGTGATGTTATTATGCTAAGGAAGTACTGTGTCAAATGACAAACTTAACCCTCTCAATTTTTTTTTTAATTATATATTTTGTGTAATTACAATAACAATATATAAAAATAAAAATAAAAGGTCAAATACATAAACAGATTCCTAAACTTGTTGGGTTTTTTCCCCTTAACTACGTTATTTTTCTATTGATCATTGAACCACTTATAATTTGTTTCTTTAAAAACACTGTTGGTTGATTTCGATCAGCTTTTCTATTGTAGATGCCTTTAATTGTGTTACAATTGTAATAATTTTGATTAAATGAATGAAGACAAACCGTGTTAGCCTCATTTGTTTTCTAATGTGTTCAAATGACTTAAGTAAAAAACAGTTATTCTCAAAAATTTTCACTATCAATTGGACTAATGAGTTGTGGAACAACATATGTATCATCTATCAATACCCCTCACAAATCTGGTTCTACATCAGACAACGATGTTTATTTAAACGGAACAAATTATGAGGAATCAATGATTTAATAGAAAAATGACATAGTTAAAGTACCTGAGGAAAAAAAGACAACAAATTTAGGAATCTCCTTATATTTGGCCAAAATAAAAACAAGAACTACTCCTATAAGAATATGGTAACCCCTTATTTTGTTTTGTTTAATAAAACGTTACTTTAAATTAAACAATATAAGAAAAACAACAATTGTTTATTGATTTCACAAAAAATAATGAACTCTCCTGGATTGTACTAACTTATTTATGTTTAATTTGATATAACGATTAAAAAAAAATCGTAATATATCATTTTTAATTATTATAAATTATTTAAATGATAGAAAATGATCGGTACTCAAAAATAGATATAAAATAGTATTTACTTTTGATTATTTAACTGAAGAAGTATTTATTTTGTCTTAACAATAATATAATAAATACATCTGAGTTGGTTACCAAAGTCTGATAATGACCATTCTGTTAAATTTCTTATGAATGTTTTTGGACTAATCCTTTTTAATTACTTTCTTTTGTTATTGGCATAGATTTATGTTGCTTCATTGTGTAAGGAACAAGATTAGTACATCTTAACTAAAAATCAACATTACAATAAAGTATCTAAACCTACTACCCGATTTAAATTAAGTTACAAATTCATCTAATAAAGTCCAAGTTTCAATTATTTTATCTGATCGTATTTCACTTCTCGAGAGTCAAACGAGATAAGTCAACTTGAGCATAATTGAGTCCAGTCCAAGTCTATGAGCAAATTAACAATAGTTGAGCATAATGGAGTCTAGTCCACCAGAAGAAAAACAAGTAAACAAGCCAGTTGTAGTATAAAGTTCAAAAAAAAAATAATCAGAAATTACAGAAGGTTCTCATGTGAGAGGAAATTTCAACACTGAAACTGAATTTTATTAATAATGTGAAAATTTATATAGTCAATCAACTATACTATTAAAATTTCTAGTTTTTTTTTTTCAAAAAAAAAAATTAGGTAGATCTCCTTGTACAAGGAAGACTTATTATATTAATATTAATAATGTAAATAATTTATTTTATATTCACTGAAAAATGACAGTTCTAAATATTTTTCACATAACTTAATGGAATTGTTTTGTAAGTACAGAAGCAACCTACACAACACGGTTATTTGGGCCCATAATACCAATTGTCATTATCTTATTTAACAATAATCTGTAATTTCGCATAAATTTTTTGTTACTATAATTAAATAATTTCGGATGATTTATCCTTTTTAATCTCCAGTTCAGCACAATAAATTCAATATTTATTACTAATTCAAAACTCAAAAAGTCTAATCATATCACTAATCATAAATTATTATCTCCAAGAATTTAAGATATTGGCACGATTGAGCTTGAAAATTAAGTCCACGTTCAAAACGCAAAAGTCCAAAAATCCTAATGACGCTTATGTCTTTTTTAAAATAAATAGTTCATTGATTTGAAAAATCGATTTATTAAAATTCACGTTTAAAGATGTACTTTTTTATCTATTAAATATTGTAGCGAAAAATAAAACGATATGATAGAGAACATAGACTTTGTGTCTCACCTTTATTTGAACTACTAACTAACTAATTGTCAATCCACTACAGAAGGAAAACTACGTTTACAAATGGTTGTACTATAAAAATGAAACATGGAAGTAAAAGGTAAGCAAATATATTGATAATCTTTCATTGAGCGATAAATATTGACATAGCCTACTAAATAAATTAGACTCCGGTTATTTATGTGAATCAATTTGAATTTATATACATTTTTAAATCATTGCATCTCATTATAAGAATTATGCATCGCGAGAATATATTTATGCATCGCGGAAAGATATTCATGTCGCGTAGAAAATCAGGCATCGTGGGAAGATATTCATGTCCCACAGAAATCATGTCTTGCAGAAAATCAGACATCGCAGGAAGATATTCATGCCCCACAAAATATCATGCGTTGTGGGAAGATATTCATGCATCGTGAGAAAATATTCATGCATCACGAGTTGATATTCATGCACCGAGAAGATATTCATGCATCGCGAGATGATATTCATGCATCGAGAAGATATTCATGCATCGAGAAGATATTCATGCATCGCGAGAAGATATTCATGCATCGCGAAAAATCATGCATCATGAGTTGATATTCATGCATCGAGAAAAGTCATGCATCGCGAGAAAAAGTCATTCGTTGCAAGAGAAAACTCATGCATCGCGGGAAGAAGTTTATTTTAAAAAAAAGAGATTATTGATTATTTGTTTCCATTAAATCGAATAATTTATTTAGATATTTTTTTGAAATTTAAATTGTAATCATAGTAATTTATTTCTTTTAAGTATGGCCTAGACTATTTTCTTTTAATATCTGTATTAGGATACTAAAAATAGAGCAAAGTAAATATTTCCTCCGTCCACAATTAATTGTCATGATTTTCTTTTTTAGAGTTAAATTACTCTCTCCGTCCACAATTGTTCAGGTATAATAAAAATAGATGTCCAAGATTAATTGTCAATTTAAACAATTAAGAAATAATTAGTCACTTTTTTTCAATTATGCCCTTAATGACAGTGTAGTTCAATTAAAAGTTGTGTAGACTTTTGGTATTCTTGGTATAGTAGAGTTATATTAGTCAAATTACATCTTGTATTAAATTTTCCTTGAGGGGTGTGCATGACCTTAACCTGACAAATAATTATGAACGGAGGAAGTATAAAAACTTTGATCAACATCTTCATCATATTGATATGTAAAAAACTGCAATTTATAGTATTTTTCGTATACTTTTTTAATATAAATTTTTTTAAAAAAATATCAAATTAACATAATTTAATTTATCTTTAAAAATTAATCAAATTAATTTTTGAGAGTGATTATTTTTTAAAAAAACAATTGAAATTGGGTAAACCGACCCGGTCAACACGGCTATTAGTGGGCCCATTTGATTTGAGGCTGCTAATACTATTGCCTTACCCCAATTGCTCACTCATTTGTCTAAGATGGCCGACGTCCACAAATATTCGATTCGGAGATTATCATTTAAATTATATATATAATGCGTAAATATTTATAAGTCTACTTATATTGAAATAATATTACGTATAAAGCTTTAAGTTCCAGACAAAATGTTTATAATTTAAAATGACTTGAAGTTTAGGCACATGTAGTCATTGTCTGAATTTTAGCATGTGTGAACGTATTTAATTGTTTTTGCTTGAAAGTTCATGAACCATTTTTGACTGAATTTCAGATACTGTGTCTGAAGTTAATTGTGCAATTGGTATAAGTTAAATAGTAGTGTCCAAATAAGATATTTTAAAAAATTATACGTTGTAGATTTACATTGGGACTTGATTGATTTAAATTCGTGTTGGAAGGTTCACAACCATTTCCTATTAAAGGCGATTAGATCTATTCCAAACATTTGATATGTATTATCTGATTAATGATAAAAAAGAAAAATACTTATCATTTCACCACAAACTTTACGAGCGAAAGGGAAAACATTAATATGTTACGCATCATGAAATCGTAGATACTAGATTATATTTCTTCCTAAGATTAAAAATCTACCTAACTTTGAATTTGGTTGCAAGTATTTAATAATACATGCATTAAATTATACAACAAAAATTATATATGCAAGATAGAACACAAAAATTAAAGTATCAAACAACATAATTACCCTTAAAATACGTGATATTTCATGTATTATTATTCACCACATAATTAAAGGATAATATATATATATATATATATATATATATATATATATAAAATTGTCAATTTTAGACAAATGGATAAATTAACTTATCGTAGATTGGCATACCATGACTTTTTATTCACTATATATTTGGACATATATTATGGACTTAAAAAGTTCAAATTGGACACGAAAGTCTATAAAAGTCATCCCAATAAAGACTCAAATGGTAGGTTCATTATTTTGTATTCCACTAATGAAGTGAAATTTTTTACTATAGGAGATGATAAATGATGTCTAAACCTTTGCGTTGAAAATTTTCAACTTATATTTTGAATTCTCCTAGTAAAAATCTCGATTATTATTATATTTACCTGACTTATTTCGTAATCAACACTAAAGAAAGTTTTTCTAATTCACTTCAAATATCTATTTATAGTGTTTTACAAGTGTATTAATACTTAAATCCTTCTGGAAGACTGAAAAATATCTAAAACTCAAAATATCCTATATAAATAGGGAAATGCTTAAATTTACCATGTATTACTAGGAATACAAGAAATAATTTGTCTCGTATTTGCCCTTATTTTTATTAACTATAAGCTCCTACGAAAAATAATGACGAAGAAACTGATCCTCAATGTTAACTCGATAAGCATAGTGTCATGATAACGAACCATATTACAAGTATTGATCATACAAGAAACTTATGTACATGAAATATTTTTCAAGAAGCAGGACTAAAAACAACTAGTACTACTGCTAAGATTACATAACTAGTGACATAAACAAACAGTGCCTTTCTTCTCATTTATAATGGCGATGGATCCTGCTCTATTTACCAAAGCAAGTTGTGTAATACCAAAGTATGCACATAGCCAACAGTACCTTTGATGTTTCTCTTCGACCAGGTTTCAGCATTGCACTGGACCCTTCAAACGGACATGTCTTTGATGGAGCTTAATTGTTCTTAGAAAATCTTGAATCTAGGATATCCAACTGTCTTTTTATCCACGGTGGATCATCTGTCCTGAGCCAGAGAACTTCACCAGTATCTCTGTTCTTAAAGTCAGGGTATTTAGGATTGACTTTACTCTTCCTGAAGTCCATCCATTCAAAAGGGCTAGCGAAGAAAATTTGCCACAATTGGATACGGTTCCTGTAATTCTCCAATTCATCTTCACCTGAGAATGCAAGTAAATGTATCTAGAAATGAGTTGACGACATTGAAGCAGTATATATATATGTAGGATCAACAAATTTCAATCTCTCTAAGGCTTGATTTAATTGGATTACTGGGTAATCACGCTTTTTGGTTTGGCGCTAAAAAAAGTTTTGGCACATCAAAGTCTCCGCCTGTGAGTAGCTCTAGATAAAGTCTTGATTGAACTTCGAAGGACAGGAGGAGAATCAAGCATTCAGTGTCAAATGTTTCAACACAACGTTCAAAGCAGCAAAATTGTTAGCAGGAATGTCTGAGCAAGTTCGTAATTCAGTTCATGTCTCAATATCCCATTAGTTCCAATAATCAACCAAATGTAATGGTCATAGTGGGCAAGAGAACTAAAAAAAAGGATCACTAAGACCTGGATTATGTGAGCATTTTATAGTCTCTTTAGTTGTTTGTTCTTTCTGTTGTCAGGACAGAAATTCCCACCCATCCATTCTAACTCGAAGAATGAAAGGTGGAAGCGACAACGAGTATCTTACAATAAGGTGCTTTTTCCTAAGCTAAGTAAAATCATACTTGGATATTTTAAAATTAGGCTATGGTGAATGTGTCAAAAGTTGATATTTGATTTCTATTAGTTCTGAAGCTTCATTTAGTTAGAAGTTATCCTCCTACTGTTTGCTACTTTTCAATTATTCAGACATGCTGCATGTACAACACTCTATTTAGGCCCATTGCACTCCGCTATAGAAAATGTCTGCCAATTGGTTACAATCTATGAACATCATAACTAATAAAAAATGCTCAGAAAGGCAACATATACCTCTTGATTCTTTCTTCTGAAATTCTGGGGTTGCTAAGGCTTGAACATCTGGAGTCACGAAATTTATTTCCTTCACATCTACCTTCACAAAAAAATCAGTACATGAAAGCATGAAACGGAAACATTTTTATGCAGCACAAGCTACATAAAAAAATGGCAAAAGAAAAAGCATTTTGTTCAGCACAGGATCTCAAATTTACAAAAACACATCTAATGCGGGATCATGTTTTCTTGAGGGTATTTCTGGTTTCCATCCTTTTTATTCTTTAAAGATCCAGGAGAAAATTTAACTGTTAAAGAATAGGTGCACTTATGTACAACTTCCTCTATTAGCCTTTGTCTTTTAAGAGATATTCAAAGCTGATCATATCCCCCAATCACCCCGGAAAAAAAAAGGCAACTCATATAGGAAACCTAAACACCAAATGACAGATGCAATTCTAATTAATCACTTCTGAAAGATAAAATTGTGTGCTATGTCAAAGAGAGTAAATGGAACAATATCTTATCGAAATGGTTAGCTCCATCTACAAATCTTTTGCATCCAAAGTCGAATAATAAGCTGAATTGGAATGAATTTTTGAAGGATGATCCTTGCCTCGGTGTCCCAACCAAAATCGTCACTTAGTTTGTTGAACAAAAGAAAGGTACTTGCAACTTTGTATCCAAGTACTTCACATATAATCTTGTCCTCCTTATTGCAATTCAGTCGAGCTTTTTCACAAATAACTGAAAGTTGTCATAATCCTAGATCATAACACAATGGGCAGTCCTACGCTTGCTGGATAACCAACATCCCTAGGTCATTACTAACAATCCAAATTTCTCAATACAACACTAATGTATATTATATCTACCGAATCAAATTTACAACTGAGAATTGGAGCAATGAGCTAATAATGAACAATAGTAATGGGCATAACATGGAAATAGGTAGCCAGTAACAGACTGAGCCAAAGCTTCAACATAATAGGCATAGAACTCTTCTTTCTAACACACAATCCTTTTTAACCAATTGCTATTTAGGCCTGGATCCCAGATAACACTCTCCAACATTTTACTCGGTCCAATAATCCCAACTGAACCCGTCTCTTTCACCATTTCTATCCCATAGGCCCTTACGAAAAACCAGCCACGTTCACAATAACCATTGCATGTTGTAGACAAATTACAAGGTGGAAAATTGAACCTTCACCATGAAGGTGAAGTTCAGATAGACAACCAACTAACTGAGCTACTAAGATTCCCTACATCGTAGTTAACCTATAACAAATACTAGACAAATTTGTATCAAAGCTGTTAACCTATATCAAAGATGACATTTTTATTCTATTTACCAGTATTATTTTTGTGGTTACGAACCTGGTATCTCATCTGATGTTTACCATTCTCATCAGTCTTGATGTATGATCCCAAATGACCCCAAACATATACCAGGTCATTTGATTTCAAATGCTCCATTGACACTTCCGCCATTTCATCCCACATCTTCAACATAACTCTGCAGAGTGTTAAAATTTCTCAGACGATCACTCGACTAATAGTTATAGTAATTAATTTGCAAATAGTAGTAAAATTAGAATCTCACTTAAAAGATGGACGGGATTGAGAAGAACCGGAGACACTGAGTAAAGTATGAACCCCAAAAGAGCCGTTTTTAGTGTTAACTCTTTTGAACGGGTAATCAATTTTTCCTATGAGACTGACGGAGTTATGGAGAAGCTGGTGTTGTGTTATCGTTGATGGGCGTTGGAATTTGAGGGTATGCTGATACACTGCACTTTCTTCGCCTTCACTATCGTCACAGTAGAAATCCCCCGGCCGGTGAATCTCCGCTGCCGCCGCCGCTGAGGAGAAGTGCTGGTGTCGGAGAATTTGGGCGGCGGTTGAAGCTGCCCGTTTGAATACGGCGGAGGAACAGGCGGCTGCTGCCATGGAAATGTGGCAGCTTATTTTTTTCGGCGGGTGTTTTTAGTCTCTTACAATCGCTAATTAATCACAAATCACGTGTTTAATTAACTAATTAAAAAGGAAAAGCTAAACCAATCGGGTCCACTGCTGATCTCGCGGCCCAAAAATTGAGTCCGGCCCAACTCTCTTTACATCTCTAACCCAACCCAAGTTTCTACCTTCTAAATCAGATCTTCTTTTTTTTTTTTTTTTTGGAAAAACTAAGTAATTAGACATACTTCACTTTATATATTATTATTATCTTTACTTTCAAAATATTACGAATTTTATCATTGATATATTAAAGAAGATGTCTTTAAATACATGTATTTTTCTTACTAGATACATTATATAGAGAGAGACGTGTGGGTGAAATTCGTTATGTATCTCAAATACACGTGAATCACATAGGAGAGTATTTTTGGTGTGATTAGTGTTTATCTAGAATACTGGATACACAGGATAGTGACAAGCGAGATTGGAGAAAGGCGAGTGAGATTTGTTTTGTGTCTACATACAAATTCATTCGAAGATGATGTATTTAGAACAAATTACACCTACTTTTGATCCTCATATATCTCGAGATACATGCATCTCCATGTATAAATAATTTTGGATGCACTAATTTTTAATAAGATATGTAATATTACAAACTAGAGTATATCTGATAATTAATTCATAAACTTGTGAAATTTAAGTAAGTTCTTTTTTTTTTTTTTTATCAAGCTAGTTTTGGCTCAAACTTGACCTTTTTTGGCACCTAAAATAATGTATTATTTGCACAAATCAACGCTAGATAACTTCAAATTTGATATTTAGCTGATTAAAGCTACTAATAATGATTTTCAGATGTTAGATTCAAATCAAACCTTTAAAAATTAATAAATCACTTTTATCTTTTATGCAAACTCAACGAAATAAATAAATATATCGTCCAAAAGTTTTTTTTAACTAAAACCAATGGAGAAGAAGAAGAAACTCCTGGCTAAATGTACTCACTTTCACAACTTATCTTAAGAGGTCAAAAATTAAATATGAGTCCTTTAATAATTGGTGAAAAAAATTTAGAACTTAAATATTTTTATATTGACAATATAAAAGAATTTCAATTATCAATCTAATTTGACTAGTTCAACTTACTTACATCATATATGCATCTAGTATAAGTTTCAAATTCTTAGTCAGTATGCTAATTAAAAAAAGTATAGCTAAACATGATTTTAGTTGCTAATTACTTCTGTTGTTTTTTTAGCTAATTGTGTAGCTTACCTCGTATTTTAATATTTAAAAAACTATTTAACCTACGTGCAAAGTGCAAAAATAAGAGTTCATTTTTTTTTTGTCATTTTTTCCTCAATGGCCAAAACATCATATGTTCCACCAATTACAAGTTCACAAGTTACACTTATAATATACTCTCTTCAGAAATGTTTGTCATGTTGCGATTATCGAAAGTCAATTTGATTAATTTTTAAAAATAAATTAGATAACATTAATTCGATATATTAAACAAAAAAATTAGATATTCTAAAACTATATGAAAAGTACTATAAATTATATTTTTTTCATATTAATATGAATAAAAAAAGCATTTTAAAATATTAATTAAAATTTTTATAATTTGACTCTAAAAGTAAAAACCATGACAAACAATATCGGCCGGAGGAAATACTCTAAAAAATACTTTTTAGGATAAATTAATGGCATTCCAAATAAATAAGAGAATCTTTTCTTCTTCTTTTTTTCCCCACAAAAAACATCCTTTATTAGCTAGTTATGATTCACGAGGTATGAAATATTGAATTTTAATAGAGTATGAACATAAAGAAAAGAGGAAGAGATGATCAAAAATAGTATGTGGTTGTTACACATGTTTCAAGTATATATATGGAAAATAAAGAAAAAAATATTTTTTTTTAAATATGTAAAATAAAAATAATAAATAATTATAAATGACCTAAAAATCAACTCTCCCCCTTATTATAGTACGTCATTGTTCTGTCTTTAAAATTATTGTATCGACTTTCTTGTGTTATTGTGCTCTTATAGACAACTTGATTTGATTATATAAAAAAAACTTACATACCCTCTTATATAATAACTAGTCTTCGGGTACGTGCGTTGCACGTGTATCTCAAATAAAAATCAATAAAAGAAATAAATGAAAAAGTATATAATAAACTATTAGGAGAACATCATGTTTTTTTCGAGTGTTCTCTCGATATTTTCGATCTATTGCACATTAGATAAGTCTCAAAAGCTTACCCATTTATAAGCAATTAAATGTACAGACAGTCATCAACAAGTAAAATTTCCAAGAAAGACGCATCAAGTTAAAGAATTAAAAAGGGAAAATGTGACGTTACATAAAGTCTTCTTGTATCCTTAATGTGTGTCGTTACAAATGTAACTACTTCCTTAAAAACTTTCAGATATACCCAGACTTACATTTACAGGCTTACAACTACTATCCATCACTGTTAGAGAAGACTTGGAGTTGTTACATTTGTTGAAGAAAATGTGATATATTTTGCTAGCAAATAGCTACAATTTCAATTTATTATTAATAGTTTAAAAGTTTATAACATGGTTTCTTTTATGCGGGAAACTATGCGTAGAGAGTTTCAAAGAAAGTTGATCATCATTCAGCATCAAACCATATGTGTATAACAACATTTAATTTTTGATATGTGTGATTATACCTTTCAAACTATTTATTTTACCTATTAAAAAAAATTAGAAAGTTATCATTCAAATGAAGTTAGCAAATCAAACGAAAAAATCTAGACTTAATAAGATTGTACCTGAAAATTAGAAGACACTTTTGTACCCACTTAACAATGGAAGCTTGTGTTGAATGACTAATATTGAGTATGTTTATATAGTGTAGTCTTGAAGATTTGTTGATAAAAACTCTTTGATATTCCTCGATTACTTAATTTGATTCCTTTCAACTTCTCATAATTAGCAAAATACGTTTCAACTTCTATATTAATTGAAACTTTATTAGTGTTCATCCTATTTGTTTCACACATAATAATTGAATAGACTGCTGAACTTCTCATTTTGCTCCTCTATTATGTAATTCAAATATTACTATTCAATTAGATATTTAATTTATATTTGGGTAAAGTATTTTATTACTTTTTAATTTAGTATAGGGGCAAAATAGTAATTCAACTTTACACTTTAGAGCTTCATGCTTATAATAATATATATATGGCGTATTATTTCCCTTTTAATGCATTGTATTTTAAAAACATAAAATTAGGAATCCCTCTTAATTTTCTTTAATATTGTCATTGGTTCCCTTCACCCAACAAATATGGCTTCAATGTCATTACGAAAACTATATAATTAGATATACTAATTTAACGAAAAACTAAACAAAAATATATAAGTTTAAAAATTTTACTCACGTTTATATAAAAAAAAAATAATATTACTCAATCAAAATTCATATAATTTAAATATAAATTGAGACGGAAAAAAATATACGCGTCAATTGTTATCACTTATCACAAAAAATGGAACATGAGTTGACTGGGTCGGCAGCGGCAGGACGGCTATAAAGGAGTATTGAAGTGTCAAAGTGGCACTGACTCTCACCTTTAATTTCTATCTCTATATATATATATATATTCTACACTATATAATATATACTATAAATAACGCGATCCTATTAATATTTTTTAATGCACTAACTCACTTGTCAATATCAACGAAATTGTCCTGACGTGGTAAATATTTTATATATATTTTATTAAAAGTTTTAAATTTAAATTAAAATATAAATTACAAGTTTATTATTATCTAAAGAATTGCCTAGTTTGATTTAGAACGGAGTTTAAGAAAAGAATGAAGATTTTTTAATTTTATGATTCTAAATAATAGTTATGTCAAATATAGTAAAATGCTTTTTAATCTTTTAG
Organism: Solanum lycopersicum; assembly: GCF_036512215.1. NCBI lineage: Eukaryota > Viridiplantae > Streptophyta > Magnoliopsida > Solanales > Solanaceae > Solanum > Solanum lycopersicum. The sequence continues at coordinate 65,784,950 of NC_090803.1, read as the reverse complement.
TCTTAAACATGTCACGTAAAAAAATAAAGTTAAAGTGTTGCCAAAAAAAGAAAATGAATCATTTTTAAAAAAAAAAACAGACTAAAAAGGAAATAAGTACTTTATTTGAGATTTATGAAATTAGATAAAATTATGTTTAATTATATTTTCGAAAAAAAAGAGGAAAGAGAGCTCTTCGTTAAGAATTTAGGTAAATAAAAATAGATAACAATTATTTTAAACCAATGATCTATTGAAAATCTTCTTTCTTTTTGGATCCTATTTGTGAATTGTGGGATCACACATGCATGTTGGCTTGTTGCTGTTGTGGTGGTGCTGGAGTTTGAAAAATAAGTTTGACGTACTTTTCTAAGTTTAGTATCTAAACTCCAAATTGGATTTAAAAATATTATAACTAAACACTTACTTAAACTTAATCCAGAAATTGTCATTAGTTCTCGTGACCAAACAACAAGTTTAATTTAATTTACGGCAAAATTAAGTAGAAGCATCGCAATTTATTAATTTCTTTCGATAGAAAATTATACTATATATTTAAAATGATTTTTAAAAAAAAGATATAGAGAGAAAAATTGAATTCATTTAATTTTTTCTTTATGCTTACTATCTTTTTATGTTTTTAATTAAAAAAATTTCATTAAATTTAATCAAAGCTCGAATAAAAATAGAATAGAATTGGGAGCAAAGCAAACACCAGCATGTGTTTTTTTTTTTTTCAGCGTACTTTTGGAATTTCTCAATTTTAATTAACACGCTAGCTCCTCGTTTTTTCTTTTGTCAAGTGTCAACCTTGACCTCGTAATTCCATGGAAAATCATTTCATATATTTACACACCTATACTCACAAAATAATATCTCTTTTATTTCCGATGAAGTATTAAAAACATTCTTATATATATTGTGAATTATTAATTTTATTTTTAAATTATTAATAATTTTTTTAATTTGATTAATTATACTTAAATACATTTTGATCTTACGATATACTCTTAAATTCTCATCAAATTTAGGATATTTTCAGTATTTCTCTCGATTTTTTTGAGATTATTTGTTATATCATGTGACAAATCAACGTATATATACGTATAATCAAATAACCCCCTCTTTACTTGATTACTTTAACTTAAATAAAATCCGATCTTGCAACACGAGAGGAATACTCTTTTGAATTCTCGCCAAATTTAAAAATGTTTTCAATAGATTTTATAACTAGTACTTGTCATTTAAAATAATTTACATAAACATAAAAAAAATTTATTTTATATCATTAATTTTAAATTTAATTATGTCATATAGAATGAAACGAACGGATTAATATTTACTACTACTACTAGTTTTGACTTTAGAAAAATTACAAGAAATCGTGTTTCTGACTTGTAACAACAAATTATAATCATCCTTCTTTTTCACTTAAGAAACATTCAAACATTGACGAAAAGTTTTCTCTTTCAATGCATTAAAATCCCATTACTCATTCATTTCTGTGTAATCTCATTTTCTTTTTTCTCTCTGTATTTGTTTGCCATGAAAAATGCCGTCTTTATGGAAAGCATTTTCACTATCTTCAAGCTCTCAACACTCTTCTTCTTCTTCCAGTAGTACTTCTTCTCCGGCCGATTCACCGAATACCCGGCGGATTTACGGCGGTGGAAGGAAGCTTACTAGGCAGAGGAAGTTGAGACATGTTAGTGATGATGATCTTGGTTTACGGAGACCTAATATTCAGGCACTGATTATTGATGAACGTTCAAAGTCTTTGCCGGGTTCTCCTGATTCTTACGCTGATTTCGGGTCGGGTTCTAGGTCGTCTCACCACCTCCGTCACTGTTCTAATTCCTCTGCTGTGCCACTGCCGTTGCCGCTCCCTGAGCTCAATTCTCTGCCTAAACAGAACTCGGTTCACTCTAATTTGCCGGTTAGAGTTGACAGGGAGCTTTCAAGTCCTCCTCTTGCCAGGTTAGTGAACCCATTGTTCAGAATTTGGTACTACGTCTTAGTTTTCGTTTTACTCTGTTTCGAAATGAATGACTCTTTTCATCTTTGATTGTAACTGTACATTAAATAACATTTTGATATATTTTGTGTTTCTTTAGTTTAAGATTACGAGATTCAAAAATAGATTTTACTTTGTTAAATCTTGTGTCAAGTTAAAATCAGTCCGACAAATTGACATGGAGTGATTTATTTATCGAACTCTTTAGTTTTTTCTTACATGTTTGTCTTATGCTCTAAGTAAAAACGCTACCTTTCTGAGTGAAGAATTGTTTAGCCGATTCATACTGGTTTGGGATTGAGGTGTAGTTATTTTCGGTTTGATTATTTTCGGTTTGATGATGAAAACTTTCCACCTTAGGTATGTAAAGGGATTTAGTAGTAGTAGAAGGTAGTTGGTTCGAATTTGAAGCAGCTTTTGGGTGGATTGACTGCAGTAACATTTTATAGGTCATTTTACCATAAAAGAACCATTGTTTTTCCTTTTTTGGGTTGTGAATTAACTTCAGTAACCTTTATAAGGTCCACCGTAAAGGTAGGTTCGGAATTGTGAAAGAGCATGTGGTTTATAGCTGTTTCAAATGATGATTTATAGTGTGCTACTTTGTTTTTGGGTAAAAATGTTCGATTAGCTATGATGATTGTAAGGACAAAAACTGAACGCGGAAATGTTAACCTGTTGCAAGTTGCAGGGAAACTTTTGATCGAACTCCAGCTGAGGTGAAAAGTTCTCAGCATCCAAGATCATCTACTCCAACTTATCGGCGTAGGGGTTTCCCTCAGGATCTGAACGCCGAGGGTGTTGAATTCAGGTTGAACGTTCCTGCTAGAAGTGCCCCAAGTAGTGGTTTTACAAGCCCTGTCCGAAGCCCAAAAAGGTTTAGCACACAGGACCTTTTTCATCATCCATTGCATCAGGCCTCATCATCACCTTCAGAGGCTTACGCTTTCCAACTTTCACCCACAAGGGTTATAAATAGCGCTGATCATTCTCCAGTGAGTAGCCCAATTTTAGCAAGTTCAGCTAACAGAATCAGGAACAGCAAAAGTGTTGCTTTGCATTCACATCATAAATCTCTTCCGGAAAGTTCTCTAGGTTGGAATGAAGCTAACAACAACAATGTGCATCCACTACCCCTTCCACCAGGAGTTCCACGACAACCAGAATTATGTACCATGCACAGCAATATGGATAAACCTTGTGTATCACCAACAAAGGGTCAATGGCTAAAGGGGAAGCTTTTAGGTCGTGGTACATATGGAAGTGTATATGAAGCTACCAACCGGTAAGGGATAAAGCTTGCTAGTAAGACACTCGGTAGGAATGTAACATTTTCTTCTTTTGTTTTTCTTCCTTTTTACAGTGAAACCGGTGCTTTATGTGCAATGAAAGAAGTTGATCTTACTCCTGATGATCCTAAATCTGCTGAATGTATAAAGCAGTTAGAACAGGTGACTTCCTCACGTCTTTTTGGGCTACAGTAATCAAAATTTGCATATAAACTGCAATTATTTGAGATACATGGTGAGAGAAAACATAATTTAAAGGTCAAATCTTTTTTAAGTGAAGTGAACTTTAAAACAAGTACTTACTAAGCATGTTAATATAACATCTCCTAGTTGTTTAACTTGCATTATCAGATTAGTCAACTCAAGGTTATGTCCAACTTTGAACTAACTATCATGTGCCTGAAGATGCAAAAATCAATATTTTATCCATATAGCTACTTTTATTGATCATATTCTTTGACTTCATAAGCCTCCTTCACGTTTTGCATCATGGAGAAAATATTTTCGGAATGTTGGTAACTGACTTGGGAAAAAGGTTGAGGGTTTCATATTGCGTTTTTTATTCTACTTGCTTATACATAGTTTGTGATGGATTGCAAAGACTATGACAAATTTTCACTTGTTTATGCTATTCTGAATCAATTCAGTTTCCTCCTTACTTTTGTTGTAGGAAATAAGGGTTCTCCGGCAGTTGAAGCACCAAAATATTGTTCAATATTATGGCAGTGAAATAGTAAGAACATTTATCTTTCTCTTGCCATGTTCAGGTATTTCTTTAGAATATTGAAAGATAAAAATGTTGTTGTTGTTCAGATGGAAGACCGCTTTTGCATATATTTGGAATATGTGCACCCCGGTTCAATTAATAAGTACGTTCGGGAACATTGCGGAGCTATGACAGAGTCAATAGTTCGAAACTTTACTAGGCATATTGTATCAGGGTTGGCTTACTTGCATAGCACTAAAACAATACACAGGTAGATACTGGGCTACATCGATGTGGTTTATGTCACTTAATTTAAAGATTCATTAACGGGACACTAAAGCGTCTGAGTTGCAATTCCTTGTTATAAGCAAGGAAGAAACTATTTTCTTTTACCATTTTTTTTAAAATAAAACTTTTTGTTGACAGTGATGCTCGGTCTAATGGTTGGTTTCAATGATTTTTTTTTTGAGTAGGGACATTAAGGGAGCAAATTTGCTTGTAGATGCATCTGGTGTTGTCAAGCTTGCAGATTTTGGGTTAGCAAAACATGTAAGCTTTCAAAAATCTAATGTCAAACTGAAAATGCTACTATCTATGTTTGTTCTACTTTAATATTTTTCTTGTAAACCCTGATCTGTGGTGAAAATGAATAAGTTTGATCTTTCATCGATTATTTTTCATGCATATCTTACTGCTGTAATTTATATTGTTTCTCTTTTTCCCAGCTTTCAAGCTGTGCGACTGATCTTTCTCTGAAAGGGAGCCCTCACTGGATGGCTCCAGAGGTGGGCATTGTTAAGCTATTTTGCGGCTACTGCCTCTGCCTGGCTTCAGTTTTCTTTCCCCTTTATGAATTGGCTTGTACTTATGTCTGGACTTAACTTTATATGCAGGTAATGCAGGCTGTGTTGCGCAAAGATGCCAATCCAGAGCTTGCCTTAGCTGTTGATATATGGAGCCTGGGCTGTACTGTTATTGAGATGTTTACTGGACAGCCCCCTTGGGGCGAACTTAGTTGGGTAAGTGTTTGAAACATCTCATTTTGAGAACAATGTAATCGCATTACAAGCTTAAATATATTTGTGAGCTTTTAGTTGTCAATATAGCATCATAGCTTTTTAATATACGAGCAAGGCTGACTGGTCGGCTTAATCTCAATAAAGCCAGAGCTATGTTCTTACTTTTCAGGCATTCTCGAATTGGTTTCTGTGAGTGTCTAAATGTTCATGGTTTGGCTTTATTAGGTGCAAGCAATGTTCGGTGTCTTGAACAAATCACCACCTATACCAGAAAAATTATCATCAGAAGGAAAGGATTTCCTTCAGTGCTGCTTTCGGAGGAAACCTGCAGATAGGCCATCAGCTATGATGCTACTTGAACATGCTTTTTTACGTAGTACTAGTTCCCTTGAGCATAGTATCAATGTTGCTGGTTGCTCAGAGGATTCTCCGGGGAAGAAATTCCATGTGAGTGGTACATGCTGCTAGCCTGCTACTGATGTGACATTAAGGGTTAACGTCACTGTATTATTTGTGAGATTCTCTAAATTTTGTTTTCCAAAATTTTTTTGAACTCTGAATTCATTACATTTCAGGATACCCTGAGTCCTAAGAACCCAATCAACCACAAAAAGGAACAAAAACCACTGTTACCAGGAACATCTGGCAGGCAAGCAAAATCACCATGTAGCAGGTAAAAACTGTCTTTGAGTTTTTCATGTTATAAATACCACACACTTTATTCTGTGAGATTATTTTTTCGCGTATTAGTATCTACAATTGCAGCTAGATACTATATCTCACGTTATGCCATCAACTGTCACGTCCATCTTATGCAAGTTAAACTATGTCTCTTCCAGTGAAACTTGCCGGCAAACTCAACCTGAAACCTGTGAATATAGAGCAACTTCTCACCATTCTCCACGTTCTGCACTTGAAGTCTTTCCCTGTATTACTTCAATGGAGCTGAACTCGAGTTCACGTGCAGCCAGCCCCTCAAGCGTTCCTAGTAGCTTTCGCCTGGGACCTGAAAACAGAAGTCCTTATAGAATCATAGGGAAGGAAATTCCAAACCTCTGTATAAGATCATAAATGAATGGAGAGGAGGGAAATTCATGTACAGATCAGGAGAATTAGATACAGAAAACTTCTGTTGGATGATTAGTCAAAATGTTGCCATATGTAATACTCATGTTGTATTTGAAGGCATACATATCTTTGTAACATATTCATGAAGAATTGAAGATGATTCTGAAGTTAGTAGTATATTTTTGATTGAAAACATGACTTTGTGTCTACAATGCTATATTTCATGTGGGAAGAGGAAATATCAAAACATTAAATAATTTATGCTAAACTCAATATGAGTATCATTTTCCCTCATTTTTACAACCAAACTACCTACACAATCATGCTAATTTAATAAATAAACGACTCATCTCTAATCGACAAGCACACTCCAGAAAATTCTCTAATTGTAACAAAAACCCCTAGTCGTTAAGACAGGAAAAAAAAACTAAAATTTTAGAAAATTGAGGCACTTTGCCCCTTCATCGTAATAAGAGAGTTGTGACAGAGTAATGAGTACTCATAAATTTTTAAGGACAAATTTAAATTTAGTCTCGATAAATTTAATTTAGTCGAGTCTGATACTATACCACACTAAATTAGAAGAAGGATTTTTTTTTTTTTTGGAAAATTGAGACACTTTGCCCCTTCTATTCTCCTCTTTTTCATTTTACCCTTTGTTTTGAATCAGAAAGCGGGACAGAATTTTTCTGTAGAATTATGAAAGCAATTTGTAACTTCAGACTGAAATGGATCCACGAAAACATTCACAAATTGTAGTGTTATCAACTGTAGACAACAGAAAAATGGAAGCTCCCCAGAGTTTAATCGGAAAATTATACACTTCATATTCCGACGGGTTACACTTTGCGAAGCCAATTTCAACCTTACGAACTAACGAATTTGATTTAGTAAGTTCATTTTTTTCATACCCTTTTCATATTTCGCTATGAGGATTCATATAGCCGACTTAGTTTTAGTTGATTGATTCGAATTTGCTTAAAGTTTTCACCTTTAATTCACCCCTTTTCCCAATTTGTGATTTTTCGTCTTTAGGTGCGAAATGTGCTGCAAATATTACAAGGGTTTTCGAGTACAATGTTGTATTGGGATGAATTAGGGCATCATTTTCGTGTTCGGAGTGGGATATATGTTAGTCATCTTTCGCATACTAGTCTATATCATGTTCTCAATCAGTTTACCTATGCGGCAACATGTTTAAAGATGGTTGAAAGTAGAATTCAGGAGGTTGAGAAATCTGTGCCTCCTCTACCACCTACTTTGAGGGCATTTTGTTGCTCTATCTCCACTTGGCTAACAGTAAGTTGCTCAACTTGTTTGCACTTTTGAGTGTTTGCATGTGTATGCATTGATATAGAAAGACATCAACTTTTTCCTTCTTTTTGTGGTGCAGTGGTTGCGAAATGGTGCGTTGAAAGAGGAGATGAAGGTGGTCGACTCATGTAGTTTAACTACTCCAACCCTCTTGGGATTGTCAAGTTCTTTATCAAGGTTGGTAAATAAAATACAAATGAATTACCTTGTGAAATGAAAGTTCGAAAAATATAGCATGGTGTAGTTCAGTGATGCTAGCGTGATTAAGCATAATGAAGAAAAAAAGGGTGGAAATGTCCAAATACACCCCTGGCGTTTTGCGATTCTTCTTAGAAAAAGAATAAAGAAAAAGAGGTCATCAAATGAAAGAAATCATGGAAAGAAGATTGGAAGAATGAAGATTACGTAGTGTACTTGTCATAGAAGTAAATGGAATTTGAGCCAGGGATGATACAGCTAAATTGGTTACTAAGAGAAGTCAAGGGGGTATTTAGTTGTTATTTTTTTGTGATAGAGGTATAGTTATGATAAGCTAAATATCATATAAACAAAAGGGTGGCAAGAGCAATTTTTTTCCATCATTGGGTAGTTACAACTACTAGGAGTTGAAGAGAAAACTCCTAGTACATGTTTTCACGAAACCCCTTTTCCTTTTAAAATGCCAAGGGAGAGTCCAATGGCGCTCCCCTTTTGCAGGTCTTACCCAAAAGAATTTTAATAGCTCACTTGTTTGACTGGTTTTGCTCACAGTTCTTTTTCCTGTCCTTTCTTAGGGTTTTTAATAGAAGTTCCTAACAAGATTTATCATGCGATATTAGTTTGTGTGCAGGAGCCGAGTTTTTGTTTCAAGTAGTGCAAGAAGCCATTCCACAAGATTCGCCTATCTCTGCCACAGCTATTGCTGTGCATATTCTTAATTATTTACATAAGAAGCTGACTGAAGTTTGTCTTGTGCAAGGTGGCGAGGTTTGAAACTGCTTTCCTTTATTGGACATATTTGCTGAGTCCTTCCATCTTATAATTTATTATCTGGAGTAAATAATTTCAGGAGGATGCTTACAGGATGATATTACATGCATTTGTTAGCACTCTTTTGCCATACATTGAGGGCCTTGATTCATGGCTTTATGAAGGAATTCTGGACGACCCCTTTGAGGAGGTAAGTTTCTATTGATAGTCGTGTTAATGGAATAGTGAAATGATTTCATATAGCTTTCAACATAGATCAGAATAATAGCTTCCACGAGCACGTTTATATCTGTATGTTTCAACATTATTAGAAAGAAAATGGACACATTTACATTAAACTTGTGAAACTCAGTAATGGCTTGTGATAGTAGATGCCCCGTCATTTTTTATCCGGACACATGTATAAGAGCAAATGGAATGCTGAATATTTTTATATAATAGCAACTTGCAATTTATAAGAGACTTGTTCCTCAAATATGTGTATCCAGACCTCAAATATAAGCTTCTTTCTCTTGTAGCAAAATCTCATACCCCGTTGATCAATGATGAGATATAAGCTTTTACTGTTCAACATTTTTTTTATTTTTATGATTGTGATTATCTTAGCCATACCTTGAATAGAGATTTGGAAGTGTCTTGTAAGGTTGAAGTAGGATGGCTACCAAGCTATTTAATGCTATATTAAGAAGTAGTAGGATGCTCATAAGTGGAGAAAGCGTATTTTAATTCCCCAATTTATAAGAAAAACCGAGATATTCAAAAGTGTGGACTATCGTGCATTGAACTTATGAGTCACACGATGGAACTCTGGGAAGAGTGACTTGGGTATATTACAAGAGTGACTGAGTGATTTTCATAGTTATGCTTATAGAAAACGGTTCAGCAACACCTATGTTTAGACATTGACATTCTCTAAGACAATCTTATGCATGTATGCTTTTTATGCAGATGTTCTTTCATGCTAACAAACGAATTGCAGTTGTGGAGTCTGAGTTTTGGGAGAAGAGCTATCTGCTGAGATCTGCAAAAATGGATACTGGTCGTGTCACTGATTCTTTGCTTTCAATAAAACGGACAGACGACGTGAGTAGAAAAGAGCCTAATGATGTGTCTGGTTTGGCCAAAGAAAGAGGGGCAAATGGGAGAGATTTAGATGTGTGTCCTCTGTTTATGAAAGAGATAGCCAGGGATATTATCTCTGCTGGAAAGTCATTGCAGCTTGTACAACATACTCGTATGACATCCTCAGTATCTGCCAGTGGCCGTATTGCTGGGTTAAGCTTGTCAGAGATCTTTTGTGTCACCTTATCAGCTCTTATTGGCTATGGGGATCACGTATCTGAATACTTTTTGAAGGAGAAGAAAATTGTTCCATTAGTTAAATCATTTACTGGAAGGCAAAAAGAAGAAAGAAGTAACCAGAGCTTCCAAGAGATGACATGCTCAGATAAAGAATGGTGTAAGTTCTTGGTTGATACCATGGTTCAGAAAGGAAAAGCTAATCTCATATCATGTCATGCTCTTGGAGAGGAAGTGGATAGCTTTGTTGTAGAAGGAGATAAGCTAGCTTTAGATAGAAATGATATTCTATCCTTAGGATTCCGTCCTGAAAATCCAGCTATAACTACTAGCCAAAATTTTCTTCATGCTAATAGGGATGCTTGGGGTCCATTGAATTTATCTAGAGAGTTTTACCTTCCCCCTCTTAATGATGAGGGATTAAGGCAGGCAATATTCGATGGAAGTGCTGGATCATTTGTGGCAACCAAAAGTACAAACTATACCTTCGGTTTTCAGTTTGGTGAATCTGAACGTGATCGATTAAAAGAAGATGTCACTTTTCTGGAGGAGTTTTTCCCCTTTCCAACTCTTCTTCCTCCTTTTCAGGTACTTATATCTTGTAACCTCAGTAGTTATAAAAGCAGAAATTGCTTAACTTCTTTTTGAAATGCTCAGCATTACTCACCACCCCTTTCTAAGGCGCTGGTAAGAGGTCATTTATCTGTGATTTGCTATTTAGCCTAATATTTTCTTCTTATACCAGGTCATATCATATAAATATGTAGTACTTTACACCTGTAAAATCAACTTTCAAAACAATGGATGTGATAATTTAGGCTAAACTGTAAATCCGTCTGAAAATTTTCTAGTCCAGCCAAGTGTATATTGTTTTTTTCACACTCCTACTTAATTATGGTAGAAATTTAGATGTAGTGTTCTTCAGCAAGGGTGGATAACTTATTCTGAGACCAACTGCCCGAGTTAACTGATTAAATTTTTTTAGTTTCTTCCATAAAGGAAGTCATTTCTAACAGATTGTTACTGCTTATTATTTAATTGTTGAGGTTGAAGTTTGTGCTTAGCATGGTATCAAATTCATCATGACCTTTGAATTACAGCTTTTCTTGACTTTCCAGCATCATCCTCGCCATGCAAGACTTCAACTTGCTGCTTTTTCCGAGTGCAGCATGTAATTGCATGGCTCTTGATCTTCCACCATCCCTGTCTTGCTTCTTCCCTTGGGAATCTGCACAACCTCATTTGGCATATCAATCCATGCGTTAAGCATGGGACATGGGTTATAAAAGACATTTCTATATTATTGAGTGGCTAGAAGTTTCACTATTGAAATTTAACAGATTGTTTAAATTGTTGAAGACCTTCAGTTGGAAGTGCAGCTCTGTCAAGATTAGGCTTTTCACATGTTTCTTAAGTGAACTTAGTTTAAATAGTTCATATCAATTCATCTGGCTAGTCATGGCTAGTACTTGTCTTAGTTTAGCTGTTATTCCATCGTTTTAAAATTTAAAAATTAACATGATTTCTGGAACAGGAGGATGATCATGTGTCGGAGGTGTTTCCTTTTCAGGAAAATAGCACACTCGCTTCAAGGACCTTAAACTGGATTGGGAGGGTCGAACCAAGGAATACTCCGTTGCCTACGGTTATTCTTCAAGAATGCCTTATTGTCTTCATAAAGAAACAGGTAGTAGCATCTAGTCATCTGAAATACCTTTTTATATTTACATGGTTGAGGCTTAATATGTCCGATTGCCTCTTGTTATACTCTGCAGGCTGATTGTATTGGCAGGAATATTTTGTCAAAATTACTGTCTGAGTGGAGACTGCTAGAAGAGCTGGAAGTGCTGCGTGCTATATACTTGTTAGGCTCAGGTACACATTGCTTTTTGTTAAGCTAGCTTGTTAGTAGTCAATCATCATTGGCATTCTTTACAGGATTATTATATTGCTTTCTTCAGGTGATCTACTGCAGCACTTCTTGACAGTGGTCTTCAATAAACTAGACAAAGGAGAAAGCCTGGATGATGATTTTGAATTAAATACAACACTGCAGGTCTGACCACTCAATCCTTTTCCTTGATTTATTAGTTCCCTTCTATCTGTCGGCAGAATTTTCTATGAAGATTCTTCCTTATGTTGTCATAGTGGAATCTAGTGGTAATATCATTTTACATGCATAATCAAATATACTAGATAATATTTTGAGACAAACATCAATCAATCAATGAAACATCATTAGATAATTAGTCACTAAGCTACTTGGTAATTAACATAGACTAAGCTGTAATAGTGGACAATATTTTGAAACAAATTTCAATCAACTAAATTACCTTGAAATAAGATAATTTTTAGTTGTACGAGACTACTTGGTAGTTTACATGGATCAAGTTATCTAAAAAGCCTTTACTTCTGTTATTTTAGGCTGGAGAGTCAACAATAAGTGGATGAGTATTTTAATGTAGATAGAGTTTAGACATAGGAACAGAAGGGTTTTAATACTTCAATGAGGTTCTTAGAGGGTAAATCAATGCAACATACATAGAATTAGTTGGGAGGCTGCTGCGTGTTAAATTGCATTGGTTTTGAAATCGCTAGGGGCCTTATTACCTATTTTTGCTCTACAGGGAGATTATATGGAAAACTGAAGATCCCTAGGGAGTAATACCCATCATATTATTATTTATGCAAGTGGTTTTCTTTCACTTAAGTTAAGCAATAAAAGCCCTTGCCATGTTTATTGTTACCAAACATCCTGTTTTCCACCAGAAAGGCATGTTCCAACATATCAAGACAAGAAGACAACAGCACTGCTCAGACAAAAGAAAAGGAAAGAATGTTATTTGTATTAACCAGGAAAAAGAACTATGTTCTGCAAGCTGACTATACCAAAATAGGAAAAAAAAAAAAACTGTGTGAGTAGTACTGAGTGACTTCTATATTATATCTGAAAAGGAGGATAAAAGATCTCGTAGACCATTTGCTTTATACCAATGAGTAGGGGTTGAACAAAAACTCTTGCAGCCTTTGACGTCTGTAGAATCCAATTGTTAGAGGTGTTTCCCTCTCCTATTCATCCTAGTTGTTATCTGCTACTGACTTCATTAATTTCAGTTCTTTGCGTCTGCGAGTGAGGAAGCTTCTATGTATTTACTTAACCTTTGTTGATGATTCAGGAATCAATCCGATACTCTGCTGATGCCGCACTATTAAGCACGCCCGATTCATTAGTTGTATCTGTAACAAGAAATAATGCCACTATTGAGGATGATCAGCGTGGTATGCCTCTTCTAACTTCGACACCTCGCAAGAGTCGAGGGCAAAACTTTGGCATTGATGGTCTGGATTCACTCATGTTTACATACAAGGTATGCGTGCTTTAGGCTGTCTGATCTATGGTGTCTTACAACCTTGTCATATTGTATTAAAATGTTGAAATGTAACAGGTTCCTTGGCCCCTTGAGCTTATTGCTAATACAGAAGCAATAAAGAAGTATAATCAGGTATTCAATAGACTACTGTAGTCACCCTTAAGGTGTAATCAATTTGAATGTTCTTCTCAGTAGTTTATTGTCTTCTTTAGGTTATGAGGTTCTTACTGAAGGTCAGACGTGCAAAATTTGTTCTTGATAAAGCTCGGAGGTGGATGTGGAAGGTTTGCTCTATGTTATCTTATATTGGTTAATTTGGATCCCAGATAACAATTTCAAGCTATTACAGTAATAATTATGTTTAGTATCCCACGTTGGTTGACGGATGAGCTATTTGTCTGCTTGTATAATCTTGGACAATCCTCACCTCATAAACTAGCTTTTGGAGTTGAGTTAGCCCCAAGGTATGGGGGTGTTAAAAGTGTTAGACATTAATTAAAATATGGGATGTTTTTGTCTACTTAAATGGTCTTTGACAATGCTCAGCTCATAAACTAACTAACAACCCTTTTGTGGTTGAGTTAGACCCAAGGTCCATTTCTTTAAGAATGGCGTACTTTATGGCTTCTAACCAATTCATTTACTTGCTCTTATTGAAATGTCAAGTCTGGTTACTTAATTATAGCAACTTTGTCTTTCAGGACAGAAGTTCAGCATCTATTAACCGCAAACATCATTGGTTACTGGAACAAAAACTGCTACATTTTGTGGATGCCTTCCACCACTATGTGATGGACAGGGTATTCATTCTCTCTTTGATCGTAATTTTTTTGGTGGAATTTCTGTTATACTTGGGGCATATTTTGGACTCATGAGTCCTGCCTTTTTAATAATCCTCCCACTTGATATGTGAAAAAATTTGTTTAGGGCACCAGTATTGATGGAAAATTATTGAAACATGGTGATTTTGTTTCTGGAAAGAAGAAATTTATAGGTTGCCTTTATATTCTCGTCTGTTCTCATAAATAATTACTATTATCACATATGTTTTTGCATTTCTACTGTGTATTGTTAGCGGAGCTTATACCCCTATTATAAGTAAATGCAATTTCTAACATAAATCATGAATTCATAAGCTCATAGAAATAGAAAAAAGTTTGTTCAATATCTGCACTTGACTGTTATAACATTAAATACAGTAGTAGATTGGCCTTTGCAATCAATTGTTGCTACATTTTAACACTAACTGTTTCCGACCATGTAGGTGTATCACAGTGCATGGGGTGAACTCTGTGAAGGTTTGGCTGCAGCAAGATCATTGGATGAAGTCATCGAAATACACGAGGCTTACTTAATGTCAATCCAAAGGCACTGCTTTGCTGTTCCAGAAAAACTGGTATTTTCACATGCATGCACTATTTCTCTGTTTTCCCCCCTTCCCAAAACATAGAAATGAAGATTCAAGCCATGAGAGGTTAACCGGAAACAATTTCCTTTTCCCAGTGGGCATTGATTGCTAGCCGTATCAACAGTATTCTTGGATTAGCTCTCGATTTCTATTCAGTACAGCAGACTCTTAGCAGTGGAGGAGCTGTTTCTGCAATCAAGGCAAGGTGTGAAATGGAAATCAATAGGATTGAGAAACAGTTTGATGACTGCATAGCTTTCCTCATGAGGGTAAGTTCTTTTTCTCCTCCTTTTTTTTAATTCCAATCCCAACTGTTATAACTACTTCAATAGCGCGGACTTGATTGGTTCTTATCATGTTGCAAACTTTCAGATTCTATCTTTCAAGCTCAACGTGGGACAGTTTCCACATTTGGCAGATCTGGTTACCAGAATCAATTACAACCATTTCTATATGTCACACAATGGAAGTTTGATAAATGCACCTGGCTCTAATACTGTTCCTTCCAAATCAGGGAAGTTGTTTGCAGGCCAAAGAGATTGAAAGATACTTGAAGGGATAATGTTTTCGTTTTTCGATGTACAGCATTTACAGTAAAGAACCTCTTCCTGCATTTATCAATTGAGAGAATATTCTACTGGTTGGGAAGAAGAACCTATAATCTGTATTTCGTTATCTTAAGAGCCATCAAGCAATTGCATTTGGCTGTTGTGAGTGCATCTAATATCTGTTGTAGGCTTGTAGCTTTATATAAAAAATCCACAAGGCCAATGTTTGTAAGTTCATGAACATATGCAAGTAGAATTTGAAGGCAAAAATATACATAGTACATATAGAAAAGACAAAGAACTTGTGCAGGCGACATCTCATTTGTAAACAAGTATAGCATGCAGCATAAAGAATAGTTTTGATAACTGATTAGAGGATAGAAACTAGGGAGAAGTGAATAGACAGATTGCAAGATGCATGCATATATCTGATAAGCAATTAGTTCAAACTTCAAAGCTGGAAATAGAGTACAGGTCTGCTCATAAATCAAAAGTTCCAAGACAGTGAAAAGCTTTAGCAATATTCTACCAAGCAGAGTAAGAACATCAAGAAATCTTGAGGCAAAGATGGAGATAAATATATTGGCATAGCCAAACTCCGGATGAGGGACGAGAGAGAGATTGTAACATGATGATTTATTTGAAAAAGCTGGCAACAACTCCTGAAATAGAAAACCTTGTCCCACTGTAATCTACTAGGCTTTAGTATATGATATCCAGTAGTAATACTCCTAAATCTTGAAAAGAAGAAATCCTGCAGTAAGAAAAAACGACATGTTATAAAAAAAAAAATGATCAACCTGGTTAAGATAGAATTTGTTTAGGCAAACAATGAACTTTGTTCAAAAAAAGTTTTCTTTAGAAGAAGTAGCACCATATTTCAAAGAAAAACAGGTAGCAGAAAAGCAAGGGCCAATTACAAGAAACAACTACTACTACGAAGCGAGGAATATGGTTTCACATCTGATGAAAATGAAACAACTATCTCATGGCATATCATATATAGTTTCATCGTCTTTAGATGTACTAAAAGTAGCGTCATTTCCAAACTAGGGTCAGCAATTACAAGAGGAGACAACTACTACTACACTTCAATTCCAAGCAAGTAGGGTAGGCGATTACAAGAGGAAGGCAAACTAAAAAGGACAGTATAGAAAGACACAGGAGGCTTGCAGTTACCACGATCATAAGCACTATGCTAGTATGTAAGCCCCTATAGAGATAAGGGTGAGCCAGGAGCATATTTATGCCTCTTGTGACATTGACATTTCCCATTAAAAACATACTGCTGTGAATAGTTCAAACAACCATGGACAGTTTCAAACTTCTTTTAAAATTCAAAACACCCCCATCATAAAACTAAGGTATTCCTAAATATTTGCAATCTCATTGAGTATCTATAAATAAAATCATCACTAAGGCTCTCAATGGTTTCTATTATAAATCTTAAGAACGAATGCATGTTTCTCATGGTAATAAATTACTAAATAAAGAAGTAACAACAGAAGGCTTAATCTGTATTCTATATGCATTTCCATTTTTGTATCAGTTTCATTTCATTCTGACAGAAAGAACATAACATTTCATGTAATGCAGTAAATACTAAAAAAATCACTACAATCTCCGAGGTTTAATGATCATATATCTACTACACATTGAAAAACTAGTTCTGTTTTAATACTCTTGCACATTGAAAGAAAAAAAATCTGTCTGGTCTAGAAATTCATCATATCTCATCATTATAAAAGAGGATTTCAACACAATGACCAATTTTACTCATATCCTGCTTACATGCAACGGAACGAGTCATACAATACATTACAGTCTCAAAGTACAACCAAATTTCGAAGCTGCACATTCTGGTTGCAGCATTTTCATCGAATTTATTCACCCTAAAAGCAATTGTCTTATTCCCTCATTCATCGCGGAAGGTCTACTTTTGCATATTAAACTTTGTACTGTAGTCTGTAGATACACAAGGTTTAAGCTCAGCCTCCAGGCGGCAGTATATCTCTATCAGGCTCAGCTGCTTCAATTTCTTTCTCTATAAATATACACATTCCCATTACAGATTAACAAACCTACTCTTTCTATAGTTTTCCTCAGCCTAGACATTTCAACAAACACCTTTTGCTCAAACACAAACACTGGCTACTAAGAAGCAGAATTCAAATTCAAACAAGCTTTTTTGCACAAAATTAAATCCAAGCACAATCAAAGCGTAAACAAAATTTACCTGGGTATTGTGTTGTCTACCAAGAAGCTTTCTTTACACCTTGCAAAGCACCACGAGCAGCCAAACCACGAAAAACAATACGAGACATTCGAAACTTTTCATAAACGGCACGAGGTCGACCAGTAAAAATGCACCGATTTCTGATTCGCGTAAAGGAACTGTTTCTGGGCAACTTGGCAAGCTTGTACTGATGAGCTTCTCGCATTTCAGGAGGAAGTTGAGGATCTTGAACAAAAGCTTTATACAACTTTCGCCTCAATTCATACTTAGCAGACAACAATCTGCGTTTGTTATCTTGAATATTTCTCGTGAATTTCTTCCCCAAAGCCACCATTGAATTCATCTTCGCTCTCTCAGACGATCGATTCGCTATACAATTCCCAAGATTTCAGTTTTTTTCCGATCAATGTAATACACTATTAGGGCTTCACCGGCAGGCCTTTTTCAGCTTTAGACCCAGAAGAAAAAATGTTAACAGGCCCAATAGGCTTAAGGTGGAGAAAAGAAGAATTAGGCCCAATATTTTTACAAAGACCAAAAATAGAATTTCCATTATAGTATGAAAAAATTATATTGTTTAATTACTAATCATAGTTATAATAGTTTGTTATTTACCATTCACGACTAATATCATACATTAATTAATTACGTGGGCTAACTTTGATATTGTATAATTAGTCACGTTTGTATATGTATAATTCGTCAAAATATACAAATACATATGAATAATATACAATTATCTAAGCGATATACCTATATAATTCACCTGTCTCCAACTCTTAACCCTCTCTCTTGCGTCTCCTAATCTCATTCGCCTCTCTCCTCCTTCAACCCAACCCAGCTTGCCATATATACTAATGTATATGTATAATATACAATTATCTAACCTATATACATAATACAATTCACCTCTCTCCCACTCTTTGACCTCTCTCCTCCCTCTCCCAATCTCGCTTGCCATATGTGCAAATACATCTGTATAATATACAATTATTTAACCGATATACATATAGAATTCATCTTTCTCCCACTCTTTTCCCTCTCTCTCCCAGTCTCACTCGTGTAACTACGAATTATAACTATAACTATCAAACTATAGCTACGAAAAGTAATTAGACTATTTTTGAGTAGCTATATGTGAAAGTTCCTCTACTATAATATTATTAGAATGCATGTTTTTACTTATCATTGACAATTGATTCACTAATGATACTGTCGACTTTGGATCTAGGTCTACACGCTTTAAAACATGTAATTAGGATTGAAGATTTTCTTACTTAAACATTGAGCATCTCTTTTATTTTGTATTTTTTCAATACGGAATTAGCCTAGTTTGTTTCAACTGAGGTTTGCTTCACAATCGCCATGCTTTGCGTGTCAAAGCATCGATATCAAATGTCACAACTCAAGGATTAATTTATATATATATTAGACGTTGAACCTTCTCAGGTACAAGTTACAAGCAATACACATATATCAAGATCATCTAGCAAAGGAAAACATAAAACATCAATGTTGTTAAACAAAATCTTTTTAAAAATTACGAAAAACAAGTCCTCCCATGCCTCTTTTTCATTCTTAACAATCATCTGAATCACTTGATGAATTAGCATCTGAATGATCAATTGATGGATTTAGTACAGCTCCAGTGAAAAGTACCAATCTTGAAGCCTCTTCCCTCACCATGAACAAGAAAGGGTGATCTGCTACAAATCTTGGGCTAGGGGCTTCATACAACGAACATCCCATGTCATCATCAGACACCACAGTAACAACTGCTGCCTCAGTACCCTTCTCGTTTACTTCGATAAATGCCTTTTGTATTATCCTGTTAACAAAGAATGGCCCCTCAGGTTTCACAATCTCAGTGAGCTCCATGCAGTGTTTATCAAAAGGAAGAGTCAATCCCGTTTCCCTCATTGTTCTTATAACTTGTTTCATCGCAGTGTATGTGAATTTGAACTTTGGGATGTAGAATGCATCAAGTGATTCAGACCAAAGATTGAATTTTTGTGTAAAGAATTTCGGATCAGAGTTCACCTTTTCCAATAAGTTAAGCAATCCATTTTTTTCATTTGGAAGGAAGATAAACATAGAGTAATCTTTGTTAACGCCATTTTTTCCAATTTCATAGGGAATTTTAGCAACTTGATAGCCTTCAAATGATCCATAGGTGAAATGTTCGCAGCCAGTGATAAAGGGAACTGAAATCATATCACCGTTGAGTAGGTAAAAGTCTCTGTCTATGGTACGTTCTTCATCAAAATCCCACCTACCTTTAAAATAGAGGGCATTCGCCAAAAGAACCGTTGTATCATCTGTAATGTATTTGGGCTTTAGAATATCTTTGATAAGGCCTCTTGATGCAGACTCTGCCCAGATGTTAACATCTTCTGCTACCTCTTCCTGCACAATAATGAATTTATTCGTGTTATTGACTATGCACAAATCGAACCATAAGTAAAATATGGCATATTGATCAGTGAAATTGGTTTGAAAACCATGTGGAAGTAGGTTGCTCGAATTCCAGCACAATCTAAATTTTGAATCCTGAATACGCCTCACAGATAATGAAAGTGATTTCTAATTGAGTGCTTCTAAAATTTGGGTCACTTGTGTCAACAACTATTTTTCATCTAAACACCAATATTTCACATTTCTGAGACATTATAACAGCAAGTAAAAAAATAAAAATCAATAAGAAACTCCTGTCATCTTTTTTCTGTAAACAAATATCTCAAAACATATACAAAATATAATGATAACAACTGACATATTCCGTGTAATTTCATTTAACTTTGTATGTATGATTGCTACATATTGTTTCATAATGAATAGTATCGTATTTTGGTGTATTATATCATACCATTTTGTTTTGGTGTATTATATCATACCATATTGTTTTAACAAATATAACGAAATTAAACAGAGCACTTACCCTGAGTTTAAAATCAACAATTTTAGGCTGAATTTTGTAGAGAGTGTTGGCTAAATGTTTGAAAGAGTCTCTGATTTCATGAGTATGAGCAACCCACATTCCATTAAGAAAACTCAAATCAGGGCCACCATTACTACTGCTCTCAATAACATGAATCATATTTAAAAACTTGGAGTTCAAATCGTTAATGTCACGAACACCGAGAAATCGAAGCATCTGATCCAATGTATCTCCCGTTGCTCCGACGGCCGTCATGTTCAGTACGGCGTGGAAAGATAATGGAGAGAGGAGTATGTTAGTATTCGAATTTTTGGTTTTTTAAAACTCTTTTTGAATCTCCTTTAGAATAATTCGACTGGTGACTTGTGGGCAATAATCAATTTTCTCTTCTTTTCGTTTCGCCATTGATTTGTTGATCGGCAGGGAAGAAAGTTGAAAGGTATAATGTAAAACCCTAATTCCTGCTGATTTCGCTATAAATAACAGTTATTATTAGGAACAAAATCCGCTGGTTAATTTTGTTCCTATAAATTCATACTCCGTTACGAAATTTTAGGACGTAAATCACGCACAAAGCCTGGATATGACAGTGTTCTGAATAAATACAAATATTAATTTTAGAAGCTAATTATCTCATTATAAAATTCAGAATTATTAAGATCAAAATTTTGGTTTCTCTTGTGTAAGAAACGAGTAGTGATATAGTTAGGAAAGAAGATATTTCGGAAAAAGTAGAAGTGACACTTACGGTGAATAAGATAAGAAAAATGAGATTGAGATGGTTTAGACATTTAAATAGGAGATGCACAAATATTCACTGAGAGGTTAACTATAATGAATTTGAATAAAAATATAAGTGGATTGAAGAAGTATTTGATAAAAGGTGATTCGCCTTGCAAATTACCGAAAAATAACCTAAAACTAAAGGTTAATACACGATCGAGCATTGTCTAGTTATATTAGATTCTTTTTGGACGTGGCTATCCAAGATATCATTCAAAATATTTATTTATCTAATACATTTATAATTTTAAAAATAATGAGTTTATAATTATATTTGTACAACTCTCAAGAAGGTATGACCTAGCCGTGCTTCTTCAAATGTAATCTCTTTCTCAATGACATATATGTATATACATGGCCAAAAAAAAAGATCTTGTTGAAAAAAAATATTTTTAGATGCTTGATTTTCATAATTTTTCTTTAAAAAAAATAGACAAAGACAATTTTATTCTTTTGCTACTTTATCTATGGGTTAGTTATATGGTGTTGTAAAGCTAACCAAAAAAAAAACGCGTTCACATGACCAACGGACTCTAGCACGTTCAAAATATGGATCATGTTTTTGCCTTTAATCAAAATATGTAAAGTAGCAACTAGTAGGAACATTCCCTCTTAACACACTTTGTTCCACAAACTAAAAAGACAAAACATGAAAATATTTTTGTATATTCCTATCTTTTTCTTTGTCCCATTCTTTCTGTTTAGTTATATTGAATGTATTGTTTTTATTATTGTAATTCTAATTATTTATATAATTTGATGTAAATATCATGTATGAATAAATATTTATCAAGAGAAATTTATTGAATTACATTTGTTTTAAATTGTATTGCAACAAATAAGTTGAAAACTTTTTTCATCCTCGTAGAGTACCGTCAACTTTACCTACAGCGGAGGGAACTCCAAGTGAAACAATGACACATCTTGTGAAATTAAAGACAATGATAGTTAAACCTTTTATCATTCTCTAATTCTTCGTGGACTTAGTTTGAGTCCCCAACTTATTTTTTAAAATTAAAATTGATATAACTTAACAGCTGATGAAATGAAGATTATTGACAACTAGATGTACATTCGATATATGAAGCAAAGTTCTACCAAAAATAGAAGCTTAAAAATTTGATTTTATTGAATTTTAGAGATTTATAACGTTTATATAATCACCCAATTAGTAATTGAATAATAAGTGGTGGATATAAATTTGTTTGTTCAATTTTAAACACCTACTTTGAACTTGAAACTCACATCGTCCAAATCTTAAATATGACACTAATAATAATAAAACATGATGGAGATAAAACAAATTATTGTTTAGGATAATTATTGATGACTTAATTCATATATACTTATATATATATATGATAGAAATTCACAACCAAATGCCTAATCAAGTAATAGAAACAATTTTGTTACGCATGTACAAATTAAGGGTATGTATTGATTCAAAAATTTAGTACGTCGAATTGTTTTTTAATAAAACATTGCTATAAAATAATAAAAAGTTAGGTCCCAATTTGTTTTAAAAAATGAATTAGAAATTCTCTCTTACACATCCAAACGCATATTATTGGGAATTTGGTACCATATAAAGACAAACATTTTAGGCAGCAAATAAAATAGTTCTTGAAAACAATTAAGAAGGATGCAATTCAAGATTAAGCTTCCAAAAAACATATTTAACATGTAATTAATCAATTTATAAGCATACTTGTCAACAATCAAAAGTGATTATCAAAGCTTAAAAGCCAACTTTAAAATTGACAAATTAATTAATATAATAAACATTGTTTTTTTCTTTTTAATTAGGAAACCCCGTAGAAGCAACATATTCTCTCACTTCTCTAGCAATAACACCTCTCATCACATCCCAAAATCCCGCCGGAAAACTCTCCGTTTTCTTCTCCGGCAACTCATCTCCGCTCATTCCCGGCGGCGCTAGTGACAAAATCGTCATCGGATCATCAAATTCACCGCTACAATTATTCGTAACAGCGTAATTATTGTTATTGTTATTCACTTTTGGACTCTCATCCACATTCAAATACTCCATACACGACCCGAATCCAGATCCTGATCCGGATCCTGACCCATTAATTTTCACATCAGAAAACCCAATCGGGTTTTGATTTTGCTGCTGAATTAATTGCTGATAACGCCTCTTTAATGTCGAATTCCAGTGATTTTTAACCGCATTATCAGTCCGACCCGGAAGTAATCGGGCAATGGTGGCCCATCGGTTTCCATATTTAGCATGAGCAGCTAAAATAGCTTCATCCTCCGCCGGAGAAAACGGCCGGTGTTCAACATTAGGGCTTAACTGATTACACCAACGGAGCCTGCAGGATTTTCCCGACCTACCTTTTATATATTTACTAATCAAAGACCAATTCCGAGCTCCGTAACGCTCAACAAGTTTCGTTAAAATCTTATCTTCTTCAGCACTCCATGGCCCTTTTATCCTTTCAGATTTATTCGGGTTTTTACCCGAAAGCGAAGATTCTGATGAAGATGATTCAGAAGAAGAAGATGAAGTTGAACATCTGTTAAAAAAATCCATATCAAGATTATTGTGTTTTGTTTTGTTTTTAGAAAATAGAGATAGAAAATGAATAATGATGTTTAGTTAAGTGGGGTTAAGTGATGTAAAGGGTGTATATATAGAGAAGATGAAATGCATGAACATAAGAGAATGGCTTTATTTTTTAGCCATTTTAGGTAGAATTAGAGGCTTTTTGGACTGTGGTGAAGGTGTGGTTCTTGGAAAGTGCCTTGTGTAAAGTTGGTAGGGGTTATAACTTGTATAGAACTAAAAAGGGTGCCTACATCTGCAAACCAGCTGTTTTTTTCTTATTCTTATTTGGTGTTTGTGCTTATCTTATGGTTTCAATATATATATATCGTCAATTATCGTTGGATAATTAAATAAATGAGAATTTAAACATTTCACTTTTTTATTAAAGGTTTGATTTATATTTATAGCGATTTCGATTCAATAATATCGAATTACTCAAACAATTCTAAATAAAATTATGAGTGTGAAAAGTTGAATCGATCGATAAATCGAATCGAGAAAAATATTATTAGATTTTTAATGGGTTTATAAAAAATATTTATTGGATTATTGATTCGGTACTATTGGATTATTGGGTAAAGTAATAACCCAATAATATGATAATAATTTATTATTTTACTCTTCCTAGTTATTAAATATTAGTAATTTAATATATAATTAGACACTATAACTATATCAAATTATTAGTACTCTACAAACTTCACACTAGGTCGTTTTACTAATTTTTACTGTTTACTAAAAAACCTAAAGATTAAAGTAAGGGTTCCACATTTGTTACTATTTGGTTTTAGTTTTAGTTTTGTCGCACTATTTTATTATAGTTTTAGTTTCTAGTTGTAGGTTGTAGCATTTGTAAGTTTGTAAAGGTCCGTAGTTTGATTAACATAAAAAATTCCATACTATGTTTTGGTAATAACATGTAATTATAGACTTCATACTATATTTTTCTCTTATTAATGCAATTATTCATTATCTTTCTTGTTTCACTATATCAAGGCATTTAGAGAAGTGAGAAGACATATTATATTTTACGAATTTTTTCTTATTGGGTAAATCGATAACAATAAAAAATAGATAACCAAAAATCGATAAAGAGTATTTTATTGATTTGTCATTGGATTAACATATTTGAAAATTGAAAATCGATAAATTAAATCGATCGAACCGAACCGATCGATGCACAGCCCAATATTCAGAAGATACGTCAAAATAATACTTATAGTCATGTTTTCTTTTAATATATATATAGTAAAAAAGTTGAATATTTGAAACCACTTTTTTACTATAATAATTTCACTATTGTTCTTGTAAATGATTCTAAATTAAAATAGAAAATTCCAAAGTTTCGTCAAATTAAAGAATACTTGTATTCAATGTAATTTTCCTTTTTATATATAATAAAAGAAGTTGAAAACTTGAAATCACGTTTTTCACTACACTAATTTCACTATTATTTTTACAGATTTCTCATGATTTTCTCTATCTATTTAAAGAAAAAAACACCACTTTTTATGAACGAGGGAATTACTAATTAGTGATTAATAGATTAAATATCATAATAGTGAGACAATAATATTGTAAAACTTATAGTCAATGAGTTATTAAGGGTGATTATGACATTAAGAGATTATTTGGTGGGGAATAAGTTGTCTTGAGATTAATTATTTCAAGATTATTAATTATAAATGAGTTATTTTATCATGTATGTGAGATAACTTATCTCGATACTAAAGAATAAATGGTGAGATAAATAATATATCAAAAGCGAAATAAAATAGTCATACATTTTATTCTAAAATTATTATACTTTATATTTCACACCTCACACCAAATAACTGAAAAGGTCATGCTAAAAAATATGACCACCTTCTTAGCAATTTATATCCACTAACATCTGCATTTCAATATTTCTATTTAATATTTAAAATACATAAATACTAAAATAAATATTGATACAAATTACATATACGTTTAAAAGTTTTATATAAACAATGCAATATTCTTTACCAAAGATGGTTTTATATCTCAAATTAGACTCAAACTTAAATTCATGAAACTTAACTCAAAATCTACGAGTAAAAAAAAGTGCTAAATGGCCAGAAAATATGATCATAAAATTAAATAAAATTATAATATTTTTTATTTTAAAATAAATTAATCTTTACTCTATATTTTAATTAAAATATATTAACATTATAATGATAAAAGTGTTCTAAATAAATGCAACATTAAAAAATATCATCCTGATCAGATTTTTTTACTAAATTTTTTTCCATAAGTGAAAATGAATGGATATCTATCACTTGTTAAGCACATACTCGATAGACATATATTAAATGTGATATTAAAACAGAATTGTCATAGCTGGTGATGTTTTGTCGTTATTATTAACACATAGATTAATTTGACAAATTTGGATATCCAATAATCTAGGGGAAGGAGGACAAATTACTATATTTAATATGAACATTAGGTCTATGAAAATGAGAGGAAATGTGGATACATTGAATTTAGTGTTATTATTGAAGCTTTTCAAGTATTATTGCTTCAATTTCACTGCATTTTGTTTTGTCTTGTAGTCCAGATTCATAAATGAATCGTTGGGATCTTTAATTAACGATCTTTTATTTTTGTACAACTTCCGTACAACAACATTGGTACAAAGTTTATAAAAAAAAAAGGATCAATATATATGGCTACATCAGTCACAATTAATCCTAAAGTTATGTCACATGGTTTTCCTTTATTAATTACTACTTACAACTACATTTTGTTACTTCACGAAACCAAAAACTCCTCATTAATATTATATATGACCTAATCTAAACATTTGCAACAAATATAAGAATAGTCGGTCGATAAATGTGATTTTAATCATTCTAATGATGCTAGAAGTTGTTTTGATATAATATTATATTTGTTGTCATTTAATTTATTACAATTCAGATTTTATGATCAAGATAAATAATTTATATTAAATACATCTTCAATTCAAATAAGAATTTTTATGTTTTCGTTTTGTTTCAGACTTGTTTCCTCAAATAGAAACATTGTGACCTCTATTTTTTAACTTTATTAAAAAATTCTTTCAAATAGCTAGATTTTATCCATCGGTACTTGATTGACATATATGTCGATACATTTTCAACTTGTGTTTTAATGATAAGTAAGACAGTCAAGTTGCTAGTGACAATTTGATCCAACCATTTTAAGCGCTCTTTTTAAGAGATAAAAATGTAAATAGGTTTATCTATTAAAAAAGCCGAAGCATGACATACTAATTTCCAAACAAAATTTTCCATCAACACTTAGGAATTAGGATGAAATCAGAGTAAGTTTTGATTTTTCAAGACAAATATAAGATTTGAACTATAATTACTGGGGGTTCAGGAGAACGCATAGCCTACACCTAGTTAGCCCCGCCTCTATATGAAATATAGAAAAATATTTCTCTAACTTAGTATTTCTATGAGGCAATCAAGTTATATCTAACTATTTAATTCAATTGTTTAACCGCACAATCTAAGAGACAAAAATATCACACGACAATAGTGACATTTATATATTGATTAATGATTGATATATAACCCGTACCTCTTTTTTGAAATATTTGTTAGACACTTCAAGTCATTCTCATTGTAACAAAAGAGCCTATTTTGATTAACGGACCGACAATCATCATAAGAAAATTCAAAATACATAGAAGTTTTATTTTTCGAAAGGGCAAAAACGGAAATAAAGGAAAAGGTTAGTACCAATGATTCTGGTACTAGCTAGGTAGGTAGTCATTTTTTTTTACATAAAACAAGGGAGCGTTTAAAACATGAGAGACAGTAAAGCCGAATTAGCTAGCTGTTTTTATCATAATCAACATTAACATAATCATATATTATTATTACTCCAACGCCGTTTTATTATTGGTAATTCTTTTTTCTATAATTAGTAATTAAACATTTGTTTTTTTAAAAATAAAAAAAGTTGATTGAAAATGTCAAGTTGGGTTACAACTTTTTGACTAACTTTTCAGTATTAACAGCTGGGAATCAAAATCTAGATCTATCTTGTCTTTTTTAATCAACGGTTGAGATTAATTAATTAGTGAAATCAACCAATTAATTTAAGGAGCTTAAGGATGACTTCAAGTAGCTCCACGTAAGACTGGACCCCACATTACAGCCTGGAAAAGAATCTCACGTGATTCGGAGTCTGAATTCCTTTGACTTTTCACCTTCGGTTTTGTCTGGTGAAAATTATCGTTTCCCTCCTACTTGCGTGCGTGTACCACAAACGATTTTGTATCGTCCTTATTTTATTTTTTGATTTTATTATTATTATTATCTATTTTGTAATAATTTTAATTTTTTTTATTGTTAATTTTATTGTAAAGATATGATATTTTGGCCTAATTTAATTTCAAAAGCTAATTTATAGATAGAGATTTGTCCAAAAATTCATATAAAGAGACTAATTTCCCGTTCATGGAATTTCTTAACATTTGTTATTGCTCTTTACTCTTGTTTTTCTTCTAAGCTTGTGCTAGAATTGACGATTAATTAAAAATTATCTTTCTTTCATCTTTAGAAAAATATTTATAAAACTATACTCGATATGTTGTTGATGTCGTTTATATGCTGGTGGATACTTTTACTCAAAAAAAATGTGGATGGGTGGGTCGCAGAGGCAGATGCACATTCATATGTAAGGGTGCACATACACCCATTAATTTAAAAAAGATATAAGAATTTCTTTATACTGTGCTATAAGCTAGAGAATTCACTTGCGGACTGATTGGGATGGAAGGGGCACTTGTAATCATTTTCAATACGTTCATGATATATGTATTTTCAATGAGAGATAATTTTTTGAATTAATACACGAAAAAATTGTCAATTTTTGAACATTTATCAATATGTTGAAAGGATTTTTTTAAAAATGAATCCTATTCCGTTTAATGAATGAATTAATAATAGCTGCATTGCACAAAAGATTAATGAAATAGCAGACGCACGTTTGCAATTCTGAACCGAAAGGAATGATATATAGCCGTCCACCTGTCAGAAAATTAACAATAATTATGTAACACGTTATTTAATATTTGATATTCATATTCTATATAAATATAATATCACATATCACAAATTTTAATATAAAAAATTAGCATCAATATTCTTAACAATATTATTTTTATATTTATAATTTAAATTCGAAATCTCTAATGACGATAGATTATTTGATTGTTAGAAAAAGGAAAGAAGCAGTTGGGCAGTTGAACAGCTGGGCGTCACCGACTTGTTGTTTATTTCTCCTACATGAAGAAACTACCTTGTTCTTTCACTCCCTATTTTCACTCATAAAATCATTCTCTTTTTGATATTTTATATCCTATAGTTTTTTATTTTTTTTATTCCTAGTATACTTTTTTGCCTAATTGATCTAACAAAGTTACTATATGAACATTATTATCATTTAAACTATAGAAAAATATACATGTTGTATTTACTTATAAGTTAAAAGTTATTGAATTCGAATGAATCGTATCTGGTTATTTAACTTCATCGTTTTTTTTACCAAAACTAGATGTTCTTTATGTGATGAAAACTGAATTTTGCAAAGTATACTTAAAATTGAATGATTATTGATATTTTTTATGAGATCTCTCTTTAGGGATTTTTTAATTGTTCTTTAAACTTTATTATTGTGTATATTAAATAATGACCTTTTTCTTTAACTCTTTTTGTAATTTACTAATGAAGTCGACATGTTAGTAGCTCAAGAAAGAAGACAAAAGAAAAATCAATGGTTTGCATGATTATTTGCTTACCTTTTTTCTCAATTATATGAATAGTATATTGATTTTCAATCTTAGTAGTAGCAACTAGTGCTTACAATCATTTTTCTAGTGAAATAAACATAATCATATACTAACACTCAATATCATAATATTCAAGCTCGCTGAAAATTTTAAAGTTGAAATTGAAAAAAGAATGTCAATTTTTTCAAATTGTGTTTGGACATTTTATTTGGAAAGAATTTAAAGTTTTTTAAATAGAAGACATAAAATCGACTATGATAATAGTATTTTTCTAAATTCACGTCAAAGTCAATATATGATGGACTTTATCAATTAGTAGTACCAATTTGTACAATTTAAAAGTTTATTTTTGATCAAAGTTCAAATTTTATCAACATATGAAACGTTTAATTACATTTTAAAGAAATATTGAGTACGTACTATATATATGGCTGCACAATACATTGTGCCATCTCGTGACACATATAAACTAATAAAAACTTAATTAACCTTCAATTTGAATAATAGTACGTAAAAGGTACCCTGCAAAACTTGGACTTAAGTGTATATATGTATGGGGCCTTGTCTTGTACGTGTTGAAAAATAAAACAAGTAACGTCTCAAAAGGATAGTCCCATTTCCGTACATTATCATGAAATGTGTTACTAACGCTCGATATACCGTATTTATAGAAAATATGGAAAAGAGTTAAAAATATTCTTAAACTATTTAAAATAGCTTAGATATATATACCTTTGAACTATATTTCGGCTCAAATATACCTTCCCGTCAAACTATAGGGTCAAAATACCCTTCCCATTAACAGAATCTATGAAACTCCACTTGGATGCCTTGTGAATGCAACATGGCATGCCACATAAGTCAATAGAGTTCCATTGATTTGAAAAGATGGAAGGTTTCGTAAAAAAATCAATTGTTTCTTTCAGAGAGAGTTCGAAGATTATGGTTGGGTTGCTACGTTTTTCGGTGAATCGTTCAAAAAGTTTAGGAAGATAGAGAAATTTGGGGGAAATTAGGAGAAGTTTACAAGTCTACATGACATGAGTGGAGTCCTATTGGCATAAGTGACATCCAAGTGACGTTTAACAGATTCTGTTAATTGAAAGAGTATTTTTTACCCTATAGTTTGACGGAAAGGGTAAATTTGAGCCGAAATATAGTTAAAGATTATATTTGAACTATTTCGAATAATCAAAGATATTTTTGACTCTTTTCCGTAAAAAATAATATTAACATAACTACTTATTCCAACTTTAGTAATATATACTCCACATATTTCAATATTATTTTTATACGTCCGATAAAAAAAAAAAGTAAATCATTTTCAATATGTTGTCCATTATGAGATTGGTTCCGTACCAATTAAGATTGGGAGGTGAATATATACATGTACAAATTAATGGACCCAAAGTGTTCCCTGCCAACCAAACTACCGCTCAGTTTACCATTATATTCAATTTGCTGGCCTAATTTACACTATTTGTTTGTAACTATATCAATGTTCGATATTTATATTAATGTTTGATTAAATTTAGATTGAGTCAATATTAAAGGCTAAGCACTCTTTGATAAGGTGATTTAGTTTGCATACTCATGATTTAAATGAATATCTCTAATTAAGCAAGCAATGAAAATATTTATCACTCTGTCGCGATCATTATAGTTTATTTATTTGTTATGGTATTATTACTGGCTTGTTTACGCGTAAGACATGCATGGGAGGTGTACATTTTTTTGTCCTTTTGGAATCTTTCATATATAGTCAACATAATTGGTTACGGTGGTTGTACCATTTTTTTTCTATATAAATCCAAATTTCATTTATTTTCCATTCTATAAGTATTAAATAGATTAGACTGCCCATTTAATTTCTTCATGATGAAATTGGTAGTATAGTAGACTATGAGTTGAAATAAAAAGGCTTTCGTCTTGTCTCTATCGATCATGAGCTGTTTGTTGAAAAATATTACGAGATAATTAAATTAGTCTTTATTTAGGATTCACCTTTGAGATGCGTTCTTTTTTAATAACTATAAAATCATAATTAATTATTGTTCTCTCTTATTTTATTTTTTTTATTTCAGTGTAATTCGAAGTCTAGTTATAAAATATATTTTTCAAGTAAATGGATAAAAAGGATTGTCAAAGTCGAAAGAAACCAAATGAGAGGTATGTCTCCTAAGGATGGGCAACATTCATGTTAAAATTTTGGAATAAACACTTGTACCTCAAAAATAAAAACTATTTACAAAGCCGTTACCATTTGTTTTGAACTACTAATTCATATTTACTGTTTGATACTATCAAAATGTATATACATTTGGAAGATATTAAAAAGGAAGAAGCATTAATGTTTCAGTGAGAACACTACTCATTTACTTCTTGATATTATTAGAGTATATATATATACTAGTGAAACTATTCGCGCTTTCGCGCGATTATATGAAATATTTATAAGATAATCATATGAAATATATAATATTTAGGTTAGTATTGAATATATAGATAATATTTATATTTCTCCTCGTCTGCGATATGATATACTTTTTAAAAACATATAAAATATATTTATTTGTTTTGTATATGTATATATTAGAACAAAATATTTACCGTGGTGAAGTAAATGGAATAACGAATAATATGTTGAAATAACAATATATTGTATTAGGTTGAAAATATTTTAGATGTTTTAATTTTCTCTATCTTTTCTAGGAGTAGTGATGTACAATCCAAACTCTGATTTCGTCAAAACAAAATTGTTTTCTTTTATTTTATTATTACATTTGCTTATTATAATTTTTTAAACATTAATTAAATACTTATAAGATTTACGAAAAATGAAACATAGAAAGTCATGATTCATATTTAGTATTAAACTTTACAAGTAAGATGAAGAGATGAGTTATAAATAATTCAAATGTATAATTTTATTAGCCATTAAATGTATTACTAATTATGTATTGATTTTATTTGTAAAATAAAAAATAAAAATAAGGTGTGAAAATACAAAAAATGAAGAGAGAAAATATAATAATTGGTGAGTACATAAAAATTATAAATACTTTTCAAAGCAAAAAGAACGACGACAAATTATTACATACGCAAAAAATGACATCATGAAAATAATAATATATTTTCAATTACTTTTTATAATTTATCATAAAAGTGAAACTAATCATCATAAATTTTATTGTTGTTAAAATGAAATAATTATATATATTTTTTTCATAACAAAGAGAAAATAGAATACTAAAGGATCCAATGATTAGTATTGACAATATAATACATTTAGCTAAATTATTTACATAAATAAAAATTTTAAAAACTCTAGCAAAAGTAACTAAGTTGCTAATAAATTTTAAAGTGAAAAAATAATCTCTAATTATGCTTAATTTTTTTTCCTTGTACCATCTTCCTTTGCAAAGAGATCCGTCATCATGTTTTGATTCATATGTCAAACTCTTCATATATGTAACCAACTGAATAAAAAAAAGCATATACGAATTAAAAATAATTATGTCAAAAGAATGAATGATATATAAATCATATTCAATTTATTTATATATTATCTTTTCAATAGTAATAACAATACTAAATAATAATTATTTCTTGAAATCTAACAAATATTATAATCAAACTATATTATATATGGAAAACTAACTATTAAAAAGAGTAATTGCATAAGGACAAAACATTGTTAAGAATTAAAGAGATTTTTTTTAATCATACTTACTTGATAAATTATAATACAAACATAAAAACATATATTAAGAAAGCATGTCTAAGTACATAAAAATAAAAAGAATGACTTAAGAATGAAATATATCTTACCTTCATATACTTTTTTTTGTTACATGTTAGCTAATTCACAAGCAAGTATTATGAGAAGAGAAATTATAACTTTGTATGTGAATCTTCATGAAAATAAATATGAATCTATATAGACATAATAAAGGAAATGAAAAAATAAGGACTTGAGAATGATATATTGATTAACTTCATGTACCTTTTTTTTTTTTTGTTACATGTTAGTTTCTTTCACAAATCAAATACGAATTTATATAGACAAAAATAGAGAAAATAAAAAATAAAAATTTCAATGAAGTATTTCTTACCTTCATGTACTTCTTTTTTTGTTACAAATCAAACTTATATGATGAAAAAAGAAAGAATGATTGTGAATGTAAATCTTCATATAACTAATATAAATTTATAGGCAAAATAAAGGAATTTCATAAGACACATGAACTTATAAATTTAAATTGGAGGTTATGAATATAAAAATTATGAGAGTCATGAATATTATTAAAAGTAAAAATTAAAGAGGGGCAAGTCATGGGTAGTAATTCATAGTGAAGAAATTCAAAAATAAAAATAAAAATACTTAAAATGTAAGAAAAATAATACTATGATTTCATGATTAGAAGTGAGATAAACAAATAGAAAAAAATATATAGAGTTTTTTCTTTTTTATAAATGTGCATACATTAATAAAGTATTTATTTGTATATTTGTATAAATGAAGTAATATATTTTTACAATATAAGTGATTATTTTGTTATAAGTGAGATAAATAAATAAAAAATATGAAGAGTTTTTGTTATAAATGACCCACCATTAATAAAATATTTATTTGTAATAAATTTAAGTAATTTTTTATGATATATAATAATTTTTGAATTTTGAGCTACACATGTATATTGATTATCTGTAAAAAATGATTATGTAGGAAAATTTATGATTAAATGTAATTTTTCCTTATTCTTTATGAGATATAATATTTTATTTTGTTAACTTTGAAATTCATTTTAGGATTAATAATTTATCTTTTAGTTTCCTTCACAAATCAAATACGAATTTATATAGACAAAAATAGAGGAAATAAAAAATAAAAATTTCAATGAAGTAGTCTTAGCTTCATGTACTTCTTTTTTTTGTTACAAATCAAACTTATATGATGAAAAAAGAAAGAATAATTGTGAATGTAAATCTTCATGAAACTAATATAAATTTATAGGCAAAATAAAGGAATTTCATAAGACACGTAAACTTATAAATTTAAATTGGAGGTTATGAATATAAAAATTATGAGAGTCATGAATATTATTAAAAGTAAAAATTAAAAAGCGGCAAGTCATGAGTTGTAACTCCTAGTAAGTAAATTCAAAAATAAAAATAAAAATACTTAAAATGTAAGAAAATTAATACTGTGATTTCATGATTAGAAGTGAGATAAACAAATAGAAAAAAAAATATAGAGAGTTTTTTTGTATAAATGTTCATACATTAATAAAGTATTTATTTGTATATTTTTATAAATGAAGTAATATCTTTTTACAATAGAATAATTATTAATTTAAATTAAAAAAAGTCAAAAATAAATAAATTATGTTTCTCTTTTAATTATAAGTGAGATAAATAAATAAAAAATATGAAGAGTTTTTGTTATAAATGACCCACCATAAATAAAATATTTATTTATAATAAATTTAAGTAATTTTTTATGATATATAATATTTTTTTTGTTTTTAAAAAAAAAATGGAAAAAGCTAAATGCAAATGGAGGCTATATAAAGGTGCCACATCACCTCCTTTATGGTCCTCATTTATATATATACTAGTAAACTTAGCCGCGCTACACGCGGTGTCTAAAAGTTTTCATTTTTATTTAATTTTTAAATTCAAATAGATTAGTTAATAAATTTTATCATTTAGCTTTGTAATTTCAACTCAATACATGAATTAATTTTATCAAAAAATAAATATCTGTACGGTCAAATATCTATACTTTTTTTTGGTTGAATAGTACCTATTATTTTATGTTAGTTATAATATATAATTAAGAATTTATGACTTCATTATCCATTTGAATGAGTTCTCAAAATTAAATATGGTTGACTTTGATGTTTTGTTAAAAATTTAAAGTGAGATTTTTAGTCTTTTAAATTTTTTAAAAAATATCAAAAGAATTAAAATAGTAATAAATTCAAAAACAGACTTAGAAATATGAAAAATTATTCGTAATAGATAAGCTGCCTATAATTTGAAGACTTAAAAAAGTAATTCAATATTTATATACTAAGATATAAAGTTCTCTGTATATTGATTCTTTGAAAGAAAATGGGTGATACATAATTTTAGTTCGATAAAATAATTTTTAGTGATATAGAATTAACATAAAAATAATATATTATTGTTAAAATGCATAGTAAAATAAGTAATAAATGAACAATTATAGATGAATGATAAAAGGTTTTATGTTAAGATTAAAAAAGAACTTATATATCTACTAAAAACTTATAATTAGAGTCTTGAATTTTTTCTGAATAAAGTAAACATAAAAAAACTGTTCACAAATAATATGAATATTTATAATTATTAACGATAAATAATATTTTCTTATAATTTATCTGTATTAACGATGAATGGTTAAGTAATAAGTATATTTGAAATGATTATCTGTATTAATTTTTTCCTTGATAAATTTTCTTCAATAATTCTAAGTTTTTTAAAAAAAATTATTTCAACGCTATTTTTAGTCTCCCTTTTTTCTTTTTTTCTTTTTTATTTTTTAGTCTTTGCTTATTTAATTCTATTAAGAAAACATAAACAATTAGCATCGTAATTAAGAGAATGAAGTTTGCTCGTCTTTAGTATTTTTACTAATTTATATATATTTTTGTAAAACAATGACAATTAGCATCAAATCTTAACATAATCAAGTTAGCTTGTCTTAAGCTTTTTATTAATTTAAGCAAAATGTTTAAATGAATTCTCTTAATTAATTTTTATTATATTTTTCATGATTCATATTTTATTTAAAATTTAAAAATAACTTCATAATAATTTTGATTATCTCCCGCCGCTAAGCGTATCTACAAATACATTTTAATGTTTTCAAGAATTGTTTTTGTCTTACTTTTAGTAATGATCTTGCTCTTATAATTTCATGCAAAAAAATAAATCAAATTATTCTCTTTTATATATCTTATTTTCATATTTTGTATCATTCTTATTAGAAGTAAAAATAATTATACAAAGAAGTCTTTGTCGATAGATTTTGCATTACAAGATTAAAGTAGAGGACAATTAAGCTAAACATAAATATATTTGGTTAAAAATATTTTTTGATGTGATTTTAAGATGTCACAAATTTAAACATTAAGTAATTTGGGGTTATGAAGGTATATAGTTGGAAGTTATAGGTATTACTAATAAGTATTAATTAAGTATAGAGGTTTTGAAAGATGAAGAGGTGTGATTTATGATAAAAATTAAATTAAAAATAAATATATAAAAATAAGAGAAAAAGGTAATGTGACATATTTTTTAATAAACAAAAATATGTTTAAGTAAAATCCTCCACCATTTTTATGACTTATTTTACTATATGACATATTTTCTTTTTACCTCATTTTAGAAATTTCAAATTATTAAAAGTCTCCAAATATGCTTCTAATAATAAACATTATTTTTATAATTACTATTATTTTGAACAATATATACTTTTTCTCTTATTTTATATTATAGGAGAGATATCTATTAAGAGAAAAATTAATTAAAAATAAATTTAAAAAGGGACACAGAATTAAAAAGTTAATCAAAAGGAATATAATTTTTTTTGAAATTATCAAAAAAAAAGTAACGTACGAATGTTTTAAAATAAAATTAAAAAATATTTAATTTTTTGCTGATTAAATTCTCAAAATTGTGAAACATTTGGCCGATAAATAATAATTATATATGAATAATATAAAAAATAATGCAACGTTAAAATTATGTATTTTTACCATATCATTGTTATGTGATCGTGAGATACGAAACTATAACAGGAATCGATTTATTTGATTCTTAGCTATATAATATTTGAATTTAATATTTAATATTTTATTTACTTTATATTGAGATATGATATATTACTTTTTTTATTACTTATATTTATTATATATTTGTATAACATTTTTATAGCTAGTGAGGAGGATGATATTGTTAGACGAAAGCAGAAATAAGATATATTGGTGTTTTTTCAATTAACTAATTAATCTGATAAGAAACCAATCAACTCTTGTTACATCAGTGGTTTAACCGGAGAACTATAAACAATCCATACAATAATACCAACAAACATACATAAAATTAATTAACTAATCAAGCAAAAATATTTAAAATATACGATTCTTCAAATTTACAAAGTGAATAAAGACAATCAGTGTCGGTAGAAACTACAAGATTAAGAAAAAAAATCTCAAAAAACTACAAAGAGAAGCAAAAAAAAAAAGAAGAACAAATTGTTTTTTCTATAAAAGAATCATGATTTGTATCATCAATAACCCAACCTAATAATATCAAATATATATGTAATTACAATAGAACAAAGTGATAATGATAATTAGAAATATTAAATCATTTTACCTCACAAAATCAAAATATGCAAAATATATAACATTTTTCATTATACATCCCTTTCCTGCAAAAATCAGATAAAGAAGACAGAAAAAAAAAATCAACAAATCAAAGGTATAAAAAATGAAGAATAAAGAAAATAAAAATAAAATGACCATCATGGAATATCTCAAAGTGGGTTTTTATAGGGGTAATATTTAGGAGTTATAATTTTTATATTAAATATTTTGAAGGTTATGAATATGAAAGGTTAGGAGTTAGGAGGTGTAATGCTCATTAACTAATTTATTAATA
The DNA here is from genome assembly GCF_036512215.1 of Solanum lycopersicum. Lineage (NCBI taxonomy): Eukaryota > Viridiplantae > Streptophyta > Magnoliopsida > Solanales > Solanaceae > Solanum > Solanum lycopersicum. The sequence goes on along the minus strand of NC_090803.1, from coordinate 65,746,928 downwards.
GCAATATATATATATATATATATATATATATATATATATATATATATATATATATATATATATATATATATATACACATAATATTATTGTGTAAAAAGAAATAATCTAAAAAACTCTTTTTTTAAAAATAAAAATATATATTTTTCTCATCATTGAGGCATGCCACATATGCTGATTGAAGATTCTCATTTATATATATATATTGATTCTGATGACATTAAGAAAGTTACAGTGTTTAAGTGAAAAGACTTTTTCATACTATCAGAGTGTATATATGCACTTTGAAAGCATCATTAGTGCTTCAATGAATAAAAACAAGAAAACAATCAGATTAATAGTTTAAATTGTACGTCCAATCTGGTTAAATATATTAGATCTGGTTCAATTTGTGTAGTTTTCTCTAAGAGGACACATCAAACGGGCGTCCTTGGGAAACATTCCTCATTAAGTTTCTTCAAATTTTTCATAACCCCTTTTCTTTGATTTGCTTCAAAAACATGTTTTTTAGGTTTCGAACTTCTAAAAACATATTATTATAAGAAAAATATTAAACTTAAAAGATAAACGTGTCACGATCCAAAACGGGTCGTGAGTGGCACCCACACTTACCTTCCTATGTGAGCGAACCAACCAATCTAAACCCCGACATTTCAATCATAATAAACAGAAATATAATGCGGAAGACTTAAAACTCATTAACGAAATCAATAAATAACTTCTAAAACTCAAAACTTATTATTATCCCCAAAATCTGGAAGTCATCACCACAAGAACATTTTATCCTCAAATTACTAAATCTAAGAGTGTCTAGGAAGCTAAAATAAGAAACAAATGGTCCATTTACGAACTTCAAGGACATCAAGACATGAATGAGAGAGAATCTAGTCCGAGCTAGGAACAATAGCTCACCCTGAAATCTGACGTGATGAAGACTGGCTAGAGTTGTGGTTGAGTTGAAGACGACGGTACGTTTGCTGCACTCCACAAATAACAAAGAGAAAAACATACAAGTAGGGGTCAGTACAAAACACAAGTACTGAGTAGGTATCATCGGTCAACTCAAATTAGAAAGCAATATACATCAGATAATAACATAAAATCAACCAAATACTTAACAGGTGACAACAACAAGTACCATAACCATTGGCCACAACCCAAGCACATCTATGAGGACTCAAGCCTCCACACCATACTCATTTGGGAAATAGGTTCTTTACATTGAGTATATTAACATAATTCAAGATTCATTCTCTTTACTATCCTGGTGTCGGAACGTGACACTCTGATCCCCTCAATATTCATTCATCTTACTATCCTGGTGTCGGAACGTGACACTTCGATCCATACTATCCTGGTGCCGGAACGTGACACCCGATCCATACTATCCTGGTGCCGGAACGTGACACTCCGATCCCTTACTATCCTGGTGTCGGAACGTGACACCCGATCCATACTATCCTGGTGTCGGAACGTGACACCCGATCTCCTAATCTCATTCTTTCAATTCATCAAGCCTTCTTTTATACCAAGGCATCATCATTAACAAGGAGGTTTTAAGGTTTAAGATTCAATAGCCTCATCATGCTAATTCATCACAATTATATAATCACATCATGCCAGCACACAATTAAGCATATAGAAGACTTTACAAAATTACCCAATACATATCAATCGCTATTTAGAGTTTACTACGGAATAGCATAAACCATAACCTACCTCCACCGAAGAATTCGTGATCACGCAAGCTACTCCTCAAGGTCTTTGCTTTCCTCTTCGTTCTCTCTTCTCTCGCTCGTTCGTCCCCCTCTTCTGTTCTTTCTATTTTTCCTTATTCAAACTCTTTTTCTTTTACCCTAATTACCATATAATTAAGTATAAAAGATGACAAAAGTAACCCACTATCTATTTCAAGGTTATCACCTTTAACCCCCAAGTAATTGAATTAACATTAAACCACTAACTTTAAAATCATAAGCAGGAATAGTCCAAAACACCCCTTAAAACATTTAACAGAAATTCGACCCAATCAGGGTTACGCTGCATGTGACGGTCCGTCGTGCCTGCGACGGTCCGTCCTGTTGAGTCGTCACAGAGTTCAGAGACTCAATTTCATTTAAGACCCTGTGACGGTCCGTCGTGCCTACGACGGTCCGTGCTGCTCTTCCGTCGCGGAGTTCAGAGAGTGGATCTCAGTACCCAAATTTCCAGAATCTAAGTGTTTTGGAACGAGACCCCCTCGACGGCCCGTCGTGCCCATGACGGTCCGTCGTGGGATCCGTCGACCCAGACAGTTATTACCAGAATAAACTCTTCTGCTCAAAACGACTAAACAGGTCGTTACAAAACGATGACTCGAAAATTCTTTAGTCATGGATTTGAACCTACATGCGTTCTTGAATTATCAAAAATTTTACTATAAAAATTTATATATACATATCTTCAGAAACATTAATATAATTAAATTGATCCATAAAGATGACCCTTTTCTCTCTCTCAATATTTTAGTCTTGTTAAATTGACCATTTCAACTTATAAAACAATACAGAGAAGTTCCAGCTCATTAACAATTAATTTTTAGAGAATTATTAATTTTTGGATCACTAATAAACTTTCAGCATCAAATAGTACATTATCTTTTGATATTTTTTTTACCATTTATAGGGGGGAAAAAACTTTAACTTAGCTTTATTCACAAGATAATTTATAAGGTTCTCTTCATCCGTACAAAAATACTACATTAGTCTTAGTACAATGTACCAATTGATACTCTGACAAAAAAATCTTTGCACATTTAGTCCTCCTTTAATTCCATTTTCTATCAATTGTCTCCTAATTTTGGTACAATCTTGCTGCTTTTAGATATGCAAATGGATTGAGCATACTCAAAAAAACAAATAAATTAGAATGTCATTGCTAAGAAGGTTCCACTAGGTATGGGCAACTCGATTATTTTATCTATTTTTACCCGATTCAATTTTTATTTGTTCATGTACGATTCGATCTAGTCATTTGCCCCACAAAGCATTACTTTGGAGTTATTTTGGATGTACATTGTTTATAATGGTTACATTGTTAAAAATATTTCTAAATTACTGAATAAAGGTTAATTTTACTTTTGTTGTGCTTTTGGCATAAAAATATCCTCGACGTTTATTAACTAGCTCAAAAATATTACTATATCACTCTAATAATTTAAATTTTATCTTTTTCGCTAGAGAAAAATTAAATCGATCTTGCTCTTCAATTATTTGAAATGGACAATTTTGTTTATATGGCATATAATAAGTGGAGTACAAAATGTTGTCCTTTATCTCTTATTCCTAGTCAATAAAATAGGTTATGGTAGGAAGTTCATAGATGTAAGTTATATTTTATTTTATTTTTTTGTTTCAATCTAATAGTTGGCAATTTACTTTCTTTGGCTAGTTTTTTCTTAGGCCCGTGATGAAGTCGGGTCAACATAAGAACCGACAAACTATTAAATTGGGAAAAACATTTATCATTTTACGAGATATATTAGTTTAATACATTATTACATGATATATCAGAACATACACGAAGTATCAGAGTGTTGTATTGAGGCGTCGAATGTTGTATCCTAGTCTGAGAAGTGATGTATCGCGATGTTGAAGGATGCATTCGAAACTGGAATACAACGTATCAAGATGTTATGGAATATATTCGGATTCTATCAAATTTAATGAATTTTTATAATTAGAAAAAAATAAAAATAAAATGTAATTAACTCTTTAAACTATAAAATTTGCTTATAATTTCCTTAAATTATGATATGTTAGACAAATCTCCTATTAAACATACGTGTTATATATACTTTGAGTTATGATACCTTATATAAATATAGATTATTTTAATACGACTTTTGTTCATAGGTAATATTTGGAATATGTTATGATATCAATTAAAATATTTCTTAATACAATCTGATTCATATAACTTCAAAGCCGAGAATATGAAATTAAAAAAAAGTGAATCGATAAATATTTCTAAGTAAAATAATAATTTTTACATAGATTCTTTTAATTATTATTCCTAATTAGATTAGTGAATAGAAAAGTAATGTACAAAACTTGAACTTGGAATATTTTCCTCCTTAATCAAAATATTATCCAAAACACCTAGTAGACATATTGTCTCTATCGTCGATGAGTTGTTGGGACAAAAAGTCTTTAGGGTCAATTTTGATTATTATATATTTTTACATATATATGTTCCAAAACTCTCTAATTGAAGGACCACAAACATATCTTTTTTAAGAATATTCACTTTTATGACTATTTGATTATTCTTTCTTCTCTTTTGTGATTGAAAACGTGTTAATTAATTTTACTATATAGTACTAGTAGAACATTATTGATGTACGTAATTATTAGCATATTTTTTCGAAATGACAAAAAGTTACTAGATAGTGTCAGCCTTAAGGTTAAAAACTTTATTTGAAATTTCGTATGAAGGAGGTGAAAAGTGAAAATAAGGTGAATTTGCTCATATGAACTAATTAAACTTATGATATAAAACAAGAATTTAAGGAAAAATTAAAAAAAAAATATATATTCTATAGGAGTCGAAATTAAATTTAAGAATAGCTGAGTCGTTGAACATATTATAATTCTTTTTTTTTATCACTATATGTCACGACCCAAAACCGATCGCGACTGGCGCCCACATTTACCCTCCTATGTGAGCGAACCAACCAATCTAAACCTTAACATTTCAATATAATATCAACAGAAAGTAATGCGGAAGACTTAACTCATTAATAAAAACCAAATCAATAACTATTATTCCCCAAAATCTGGAAGTCATCACCACAAGAACATCTACGATCAAATGACTAAACTAAGAGTATTCTAAAAGCTAAAAATACATAAGAAGCTAGTCCATGCCGGAAGTTCAAGGCATCTAGACTTGAAGAAGAAGATCCAGTCCAAGCTAGAAGCATTAGCTCACCCTGAAGATCCGGTGTGACGAAGACTGGCTAGAATTACTGTTGAGTTGAAGACGACGGCACGTTTGCTGCACTCCACAAATAAACAAGAAGAAAACATAAAAGTAGGGGTCAGTACAAAACACGGGTACTGAGTAGATATCATCGGCCAACTCAAAATAGAAAACAGTATATATTAAGCAATATCATAAAATCAACTAATATCCTTAGCATGCAGCATTTACAGTTACCATAACCCTTGGTTACAACACCAAGCACATCGATGAGGACTCACGCCTCCTCATCATACTTATTTGGGAATTAGGTTCATTAGATTTGAATATATTATCATCTTTCAAGATTTATTATCTTTATTCCCTTCGTGTCGGTACGTGACACTCCGCTCCTCATATTCTATCCTGGTGTCGGAACGTGACACTCCGATCCTCATTCTATCCTGGTGTCGGAACGTGACACCCGATCCATATTCTATCCTGGTACCGGAACGTGGCACCCGATCCATATACTATCCTGGTGTCGGAACGTGACACTCCGATCCTCATATTCTATCCTGGTACCGGAACGTGGCACCCGATCCATATACTATCCTGGTGTCGGAACGTGACACTCCGATCCTCATATTCTATCCTGGTACCGGAACGTGGCACCCGATCCATATACTATCCTGGTGTCGGAACGTGACACTCCGATCCTCATATACTATCCTGGTACCGGAACGTGGCACCCGATCCCCTAATCTCACTACTTTCGTTCATCAAGCCTTCTTTTATACCAAGGCATCATCATTAACAAAGTAGATTAGGGTTTCTTTTCAAGATTCAGGATTCAATAGCTTCATCATGCTTATTATATCATAATTACATAATCACATCATTCATGCAAGCATACAATTAAGCATATAGAAGGGTTTACAATACTACTAACACATATCATTCGCTATTAAGAGTTTACTACGAATAGCATGAAAATAACCATAACCTACCTCCACCAAGGATTAGTGATCAAGCAAGCAAATTTTCTCCAAAGCTTTGTGTTTCCCCTTCTCGATCGACCCTCTCTCTCTCTTCTTGTTCTTTCTATTTTCTTTATTCAAACCCTCTTTCTTTTACCCTAATTAGTATATAATTAAGAATAAAAGATGGCAATAATACCCCACTAATTAACTTAAGGTTAACTCTTTTAACCCCCAAGTAATTAGACTTATTAACATTAACCCACTAACTTTATAATTAAGGCAGGAATAGTCAAAAACGTCCCTTAAAACGTATAAAGAAATCTGACCCGAACTGGGATTACGCAGCCTGTGACGGTCCGTCCTGCTGCCCGTCACAGAGTTCAGAGACTCAATTTCTCTGAAGAGTCTGTGACGGTCCGTCACACCTGTGACGGTCCGTCCTGCCATTCCGTCACGAAGTTCAGAGAGTCGATTTTCAGTACCCAATTTCAGATTTTCTAAGTGTTTTGAAATGAGACCTTGCGACGGTCCGTCGTGCCCATGACGGACCGTCGTGGGGTCCGTTGCTTCTGCCAGTTTTTCCAGAATTGAAGTCTGCTACTCAAAACGACTAAACAGGTCGTTACAATAGATACCAATTTACCCATCGTTCGTCCCCGAACGATCACAAAAAGGAAAACAAGGGCGAAAAGGAGTACCTGAATCTGTAAACAGGTGTGGGTATCTTTCTCGCATATCGACCTCCTTCTCCCAAGTTGCTTCTTCAACCGGCCGATTCTTCCATTGCACCTTGATGGATGCAATCTCCCTTGATCTCAACTTGCGAATTTCCCTATCTAGAATGGCAACAGGTTCCTCCTCATAAGACAAATTCTCGTCAAGCAAAACTGAATCCCAACGAATAATATAGTTTCCATCCCCATGGTATCTTTTCAACATTGACACATGGAATACCGGATGTACTCCGGACAGCCCTGGAGGCAAGGCTAACTCATAAGCCACCTCCCCTACTCGCTTAAGTACTTCAAAGGGACCAATGTACGTTGGGCTTAGCTTGCCTCTTTTACCAAACCGCATCACCCCTTTCATTGGCGAAACTTTCAACAAGACTTGTTCACCCTCCATGAACTCTAAGTCTCTAACCTTTCGATCTGCATATTCTTTTTGCCTACTTTGCGCCGCTAGAAGCTTTTCTTGAATAGATTTCACTTTCTCTATCGAATCCCGCAAAAGATCAGTACCCCAAGGTCTAACCTCGAATGCATCAAACCAACCAATGGGAGACCTACATCTCCTCCCATACAATGCTTCAAATAGAGCCATATCAATACTTGAGTGATAGCTATTATTGTATGAAAACTCCGCTAAGGGTAAAAAGCTATCCCAATGGCCACCAAACTCTATCACACATGCACGAAGCATATCCTCCAATACTTGAATCGTTCGCTCAGACTGACCATCGGTCTGAGGATGGAACGCAGTACTAAGGTCCAACCTAGTACCCAATTCCGCATGCAATGTTTTCCAAAACTTAGAAGTAAACTGCGTACCTCTATCTGATATAATGGAGAGTGGAACCCCATGCAATCGCACCACTTCCGAGATGTAAAGTTTTGCTAACTTCTCTGCATTGTAAGTCACCTTGACCGGAATGAAGTGGGCAGACTTTGTTAACCTATCAACAATTACCCAAATAGAATCATACTTACCCATTGTCTTTGGAAGACCAACCACGAAGTCCATTGCGATTCTCTCCCACTTCCATTCCGGAATGGGCATTCTCTGAAGTGTTCCTCCGGGCCTTTGGTGTTCATATTTTACTTGTTGACAGTTTGGACATTTGGCAATAAAATCCACAATATCCTGCTTCATTCTACTCCACCAAAAGTGTTGCTTTAGGTCACGATACATCTTGGTTGCACCCGGATGTATCGAATACCTTGAACTATGAGCCTCTGTCAGAATAATGTTGATCAAATCATCGACGCGGGGTACACATACCCTTCCCTTAATCCTCAAAACACCTTCCTCATCGATTGTTGCTTCCTTAGCCTCTCCTCGCAACACCTTATCTTGGATTCTGCTTAGTTTCTCGTCATCAAACCGTTTTCCCTTAATCTTGTCAAGGAAGGAAGATCTTGCCTCCACACAAGCTAAAAATCCTCCCTTCTCATTTACTTCTAATCTCATAAGGTCGTTAGCCAGAATCTGAACTTCTCTAGCCAATGGGCGTCTAGAAGCTTGCAAGTGAGCTAGACTTCCCATGCTTCCCACCTTTCTACTTAAAGCATCCGCTACAACATTCGCCTTCCCCGGATGATACAAAATAGTGATGTCGTAGTCCTTCAGTAGTTCCATCCATCTCCTCTGTCTCAAGTTCAAATCTTTCTGAGTAAAGACATACTGAAGGCTACGATGATCCGTGTAGACCTCACACTTAACCCCATATAGATAGTGTCTCCATTGCTTTAATGCAAACACTACCGCGGCCAATTCCAAATCATGAGTTGGGTAGTTACGTTCATGCACTTTTAATTGTCTTGAAGCATAAGCAATCACATTCTTCTCTTGCATTAACACTGCACCCAAACCCGAATAGGATGCATCACAATAGACAATGAAATTCTTACCTTCCACTGGCAAGGTGAGAATTGGTGCAGTAGTCAATAGAGTCTTGAGCTTCTGAAATCTTTCTTCACACTCATCCGACCATACAAATGGAACATTTTGCTTAGTCAAGTTCGTCAGTTGGGAAGCAATAGAAGAGAATCCCTTGACAAATCGGCGGTAGTAGCTAGCTAACCCAACAAAGCTCCTTATTTCTGACACATTAGTAGGTCTTACCCAATTCTTTACTGTCTCAATCTTAGAAGGATCCACCATCACTCCATCCTTAGAAACCACGTGCCCCAAGAAGGACACTGCATCTAGCCAAAACTCACACTTAGAGAACTTGGCATAAAGCTTTTTCTCCCTCAACATTTCCAATACCATTCTCAAATGATCCTCATGTTCTTTCTTGCTCTTTGAGTATATCAGTATATCATCAATAAATACGATCACGAAGAGGTCCAAATATGGCTTAAAAATCCCGTTCATCAAGCTCATGAACGCAGCAAGGGCATTCGTAAGACCAAAAGACATCACTACAAATTCGTAATGCCCATACCTCGTTCGAAAAGCAGTCTTTGGCACATCCGTTGCCCGTATTTTCAATTGATGATAACCGGATCTCAAGTCAATCTTAGAGAAGACACAAGCACCTTGTAACTGATCGAACAAGTCATCAATGCGAGGAAGAGGATACTTGTTCTTTATGGTTACCTTGTTTAGTTGTCTGTAGTCTATACACATTCAAAAACTCCCATCCTTCTTCTTTACAAACAAAACCGGAGCACCCCAAGGCGATGCACTTGGTCTAATGAAGCCCTTGCTCAACAACTCTTGAAGTTGGGCTTTTAACTCTCTTAACTCCGCGGGAGCCATTCTATAAGGGGGTATAGAAATGGGGCGAGTACCCGGTTCAAGATCAATACAGAAATCGATATCCCTATCTGGTGGCATACCAGGAAGATCTGCAGGGAACACATCTAGAAACTCATGGACCACTGAAACCGACTCAATCGAAGGTATTTGGGTAGTGTCATCCTTGAGATGTGCCAAGAAAGCTAAACACCCTTTACTAACCATTTTCTTAGCACGAAGAAAGGAGATGATACACACCGGATTGGAAGTGTAGTCACCCTCCCACACTAACGGATCTGTCCCAGGCTTGGCTAACGTCACGGTTTTAGCATTACAATCCAAGATCGCAAATTGCGGAGAAAGCCAAGTCATACCCAGAATTACATCAAAATCATCCATTTCTAAGATAACCAAATCTACATAAGTGTTGCTCCCCACAAAGTTCACCAAACAAGACCTATATACCTTTTCAACTATCACAGACTCACCCATCGGAGTAGAAACACGAATAGGCATGTAAAGTAATTCACAATGTAAATTAAGACCATTAGCAAATGAGGAAGATACATAAGAAAATGTGGATCCGGGATCAAACAATACAGAAGCCATGCAATCACAAACCAAAAGCTTACCTGTGATGACAGCATCAGATGCCTCCGCTTTATACCGCCCAGGGAAAGCGTAACAATGGGCCCTATCGTTTGTCTGTCCGTTGCCCCTACCATGTTGTGTTGTAGTGGCTCAAGTTTGCCCATCACCTCTGCCGTTTTGGTGACCACCATTACCTCGACCACCACGTCCTCCAGAATAACGGCCTCTTCCATAACCCCCTTTACCTCTAGCTATTGGGGGCCGATAACTCTGTTTTGGACAATATCTCTTAATATGTCCAATCTCCCCACATCCATAGCACTCTCGGGGTTCATGCATAGGTCTCTCAGAGAAGTGTTGGCCGGTCTGAGGTGGACCCCCAACTACAGTCTGTAGTGAAGACTGAATGGGTCGAACTGAGTAACCTCCGGAACTCTGTCCTCTAGAGTGGGAACCATTAAACTCACCCCCCTTTCGAAACCTTTTTGATGTCGATGTCGAGGTGAAGTCATCGGGCTTCACTCCTTCCACCTCTATCACGAAGTCTACCACTTCTTGGAAGGATTTTGCTGTAGCCGCTACCTGTAAGGCCGAAATCCGCAACTCTGATCTCAACCCTTTCACAAACCGGCGAATCCTCTCTTGTGGACTGAAACAAAGTTGCGTGGCATATCTGGATAGTGCGCGAAACCTAGCCTCGTAAGCATTAACCGACATCCTACCTTGCTCTAGGCTCAAGAACTTATCCCTTTTCCTATCCCTCAAAGTCCGGGGGATATACTTCTCCATAAACAAGCTAGAGAATGAGGCCCAAGTCATAGGTGGTGCCTCTGTCGGTTGACACTCAACATGTGATCGCCACCACATTTTGGCGTTCCTTTGAAACTGATAACTCACGAACTCAACACCAAACCGTTCTACTATACCCATCTTGTGTAGTAGCTCATGACAGTCAACCAGAAAATCGTAGGCATCCTCCGATTCAGCACCCTTGAAGACTGGAGGTTTCAATTTCAAGAACTTACTGAAAAGTTCATGCTGATCATTTGTCATTACAGGCCCTGTAGTCAGACGAGGAAATGTGCTTATTTCCAATGGAACATCCATGCGGGGAGCCATAGTAGCCGCATGTTGTACCTCCGGAGCCTGAGGTGCTGGTGCAGAAAACACTGGGGGTGTCTGGCCCTGATCAGATAACCCGCTAAGATAAGCCAGAACCTGATTGATCATCTCTGGGGTAGGTTGGGGTGGCATTTCCTCATTCTGCACTTGTTCATTCTCCCCATCCTCCCCTTCTCTTACTACCTCCTCAGTCGGTGGAGGAGTCACCGCCCTAGCATCAGATGGACTAGGTGATCGTCCTCTTCCTCTAGAGGACGTCCTCCCACGACCTCTACCACGGCCTCTTGCCGTTGCTCTTCCTCGAGCCACAGCCCCAGTGGCTGGCTCAGACGTTTCTTGTCTTGCCGGTGTTGGTGTTGGCGCGGTCGTTGTTCTGGTTCTAACCATCTGCGAAATAGAGTGAAGATGGTCAGATACTAATTTGTATCACCTAGATACCAATTGGATTCAAGTAGTAGCACGAAAGAAAGAATGAAAGAATGGAATTTTCCTAAAGTCTTATAGCCTCTCAAGGAAAAGTAAAGGCGTCCCCCTACCGTTCCTTAAGACTCTACTAGACTCGTTCTTGTGTGATGAGACCAACGAACCTAATGCTCTGATACCAAGTTTGTCACGACCCAAAACCGATCGCGACTGGCGCCCACATTTACCCTCCTATGTGAGCGAACCAACCAATCTAAACCTTAACATTTCAATATAATATCAACAGAAAGTAATGCGGAAGACTTAACTCATTAATAAAAACCAAATCAATAACTATTATTCCCCAAAATCTGGAAGTCATCACCACAAGAACATCTACGATCAAATGACTAAACTAAGAGTATTCTAAAAGCTAAAAATACATAAGAAGCTAGTCCATGCCGGAAGTTCAAGGCATCTAGACTTGAAGAAGAAGATCCAGTCCAAGCTAGAAGCATTAGCTCACCCTGAAGATCCGGTGTGACGAAGACTGGCTAGAATTACTGTTGAGTTGAAGACGACGGCACGTTTGCTGCACTCCACAAATAAACAAGAAGAAAACATAAAAGTAGGGGTCAGTACAAAACACGGGTACTGAGTAGATATCATCGGCCAACTCAAAATAGAAAACAGTATATATTAAGCAATATCATAAAATCAACTAATATCCTTAGCATGCAGCATTTACAGTTACCATAACCCTTGGTTACAACACCAAGCACATCGATGAGGACTCACGCCTCCTCATCATACTTATTTGGGAATTAGGTTCATTAGATTTGAATATATTATCATCTTTCAAGATTTATTATCTTTATTCCCCTCGTGTCGGTACGTGACACTCCGCTCCTCATATTCTATCCTGGTGTCGGAACGTGACACTCCGATCCTCATTCTATCCTGGTGTCGGAACGTGACACCTGATCCATATTCTATCCTGGTACCGGAACGTGGCACCCGATCCATATACCATCCTGGTGTCGGAACGTAACACTCCGATCTCATATTCTATCCTGGTACCGGAACGTGGCACCCGATCCATATACTATCCTGGTGTCGGAACGTGACACTCCGATCCTCATATTCTATCCTGGTACCGGAACGTGGCACCCGATCCATATACTATCCTGGTGTCGGAACGTGACACTCCGATCCTCATATACTATCCTGGTACCGGAACGTGGCACCCGATCCCCTAATCTCACTACTTTCGTTCATCAAGCCTTCTTTTATACCAAGGCATCATCATTAACAAAGTAGATTAGGGTTTCTTTTCAAGATTCAGGATTCAATAGCTTCATCATGCTTATTATATCATAATTACATAATCACATCATTCATGCAAGCATACAATTAAGCATATAGAAGGGTTTACAATACTACTAACACATATCATTCGCTATTAAGAGTTTACTACGAATAGCATGAAAATAACCATAACCTACCTCCACCAAGGATTAGTGATCAAGCAAGCAAATTTTCTCCAAAGCTTTGTGTTTCCCCTTCTCGATCGACCCTCTCTCTCTCTTCTTGTTCTTTCTATTTTCTTTATTCAAACCCTCTTTCTTTTACCCTAATTAGTATATAATTAAGAATAAAAGATGGCAATAATACCCCACTAATTAACTTAAGGTTAACTCTTTTAACCCCCAAGTAATTAGACTTATTAACATTAACCCACTAACTTTATAATTAAGGCAGGAATAGTCAAAAACGTCCCTTAAAACGTATAAAGAAATCCGACCCGAACTGGAATTACGCAGCCTGTGACGGCCCGTCGTGCCTGCGACGGTCCGTCCTGCTGCCCGTCACAGAGTTCAGAGACTCAATTTCTCTGAAGAGTCTGTGACGGTCCGTCACACCTGTGACGGTCCGTCCTGCCATTCCGTCACGAAGTTCAGAGAGTCGATTTTCAGTACCCAATTTCAGATTTTCTAAGTGTTTTGAAACGAGACCCTGCGACGGTCCGTCGTGCCCATGACGGTCCGTCGTGGGGTCTGTTGCTTCTGCCAGTTTTTCCAGAATTGAAGTCTGCTAATCAAAACGACTAAACAGGTCGTTACACTATATTTGTGAAGTATCATGATATAACAGTACATTATGAAAACTTTAAAATATTTTACCATTTATAAGTAGTGTTTACATTAGCTTTATTCACATAGACAATAATCTTTAAGGTTCCCTTCATCCTATACAAAGTCTTAGTACAATGTACCCATATATATTGATACATATTAATTTGGCCACATAAGATCTTCACAAATATTTATTCTTCTTTTTTATTCCCATTTTCTATAAAAATGTCACCTAATTTTGATACAATTCTGCTGCTTGTAGATACGCTAATGGATTAAATATGCTTGTAAAATGAAAAGAGAATCAAACAAGATATGAACTATGGGAAAAAGTATATATAAAAACTGCAAATAGGATGAGATAATAATACATTACACATGCCAATTGGAAACAATAAATACTGGAAAAAAAAAATATTTGAAATGTCATTACTCATTACCAAGAAAGTTCAAGCTAGTAATTGCCTTATTTCATTTAGTGACATGACAAAATTTTCGACCCGTTTGGCCATAAATATTATTCACTTTTTCTTCCGAAATAATTTTTACTTTATTTAAAAATCGATACTTGTATCTGACAAATTCAAATATTAATTCTTGAAAATGCTAACATTTGAGGTCTAGGACATTAGGTTTTAAGAAATTTCTCCACCATATGAAGTATAAATCATGGGATAAATAACCTCAAGAACTAACTAGTATACCTAACTATAAGCACAATAAAAATAATTACGTGTTTTATTTTTTATCACTCGTATCGAACGATCGATTACAATTTATTGGGCATTGCTTGCTGATTCATTCATTTGAAAACCGTACTGGGCTTTGAGAATTGGACTGTAGTCCAAATTGAGCAGTGGGCTATAATAATTCATTGGGCTGATTATTTTTTCAAATAAATGCAAATTACAAATCCAGTTTTAACTATTTTGAGGCCCACCAAATAAGGCCCATGACTTCTGGTATATGTTGGTCCAAAATCTCTTGCAGGTAATGGAAGAGGCCCATTTTCGATTCAATAGAAGGGACGACTTTATCTCTTGAGAAGAAGAATAGCCCCACTCTTTAACCGACTGATCTCAATGATCATATAATTGGGAGGGAAGGTGTCACATTAGAGGTGTCCTCTTATTACAATGACGAGGTTGGTCCCTCTTTTAGTAGACTCAACTATGAATATTCATTTCGAAAATGAATGTCAGTTAATCCTATTTTGAACATGGTGAAATTTTGTGTTTCGATAAAAATCTAAAAATACAGTGTGAACTATCCATGGTATTTATAACAAACCAACTAATTTTATGTTAGTTAAAATTAAATTGAGAATAACTATTGAGTGACAAAATATGTGTATTAAAGGTTTTGTAGTGATTTGATCTAAACACTACATGTGATAAGTTTTATTTTATCGTTTATAAAATTATATATATCCTATCTTCTTCTACAATTTAAAAAATATCGGAGAACAAGTTAAGCAAATTTTGTCCATTTTAATATTATATTATTACAATCCTGTCTATTGATGTCTATTATTTAACCAAAAAAATGATGGCATAAGGAGAAAATACAAAAAAAGAATGATTTGGATTAGGAAACTTTGAGCAAATAGACAAAATGAGCAAATATGATATAATTAGTTAAACAGTAAATTAATATACTTGCTTCAAAATTATATTGTAGTGTAGTATTTTGGTGTTGATATTGATTTAGGAGACCTATAGGTCTCTGATTTTAGCGAAAGCAGATACGTATACGACTCGTGTTATTAGGTCATCGATAATACTTACGAAACTTATGAATTTTCTTTGTCCATGATTTAAATATACTCTGTATGATAAAAAAAAATTATCACCTTTCTAATAACATATTTATACGTTTATAAATAAAGATTAGGAGAAAATAAGCTGATGAAATAACTATTTTTAACATCATTTAGAAGAGACCCTAAACACATGTAAAAACGTGTTTTAATTTATCAACATTTAACTTTTAACATCATTTAGAAGAGACCCTAAACACATGCAAGATTTACAAATTTGACCATTTCTTATGAAGTTGGGATGTTGCATAATATAATTTTTCTCGAAAGTGAGATTTTTTCAATATAATTTTAAATTTAATTAAATATTAATTCAAATATTAAATACTGATTAAAAAATCAAATAAAGAATTTCATATACATTACGAGCGCATGATTATTTCCCTTTTAATTCTTTTTATTTATTCTAACAAAACAAACAATATGTTATGTTACACTGATAAAAATTTAAGAGATAAAGAACCTCATTCCATAGATAATACATTTTACCAATAATCAAAATATATATCAACCAAATAAATAGATAATAAAATGATTATGGACCATTAGGCCAAACTAATACAAAAATCAGCTGGTTTAGTAGAGAGAAGTTCAAAAAATATTGATGGTACGTCTGGTAGACTAATTTTTAATTGTTTTTTCTAATCAAACTCAATGAATAAGTAAGATACTCAATGAATAAGTAAGATACCGGTCATATTCAGTTTTCTTTGCTCTGTTCTATTCTTTTTATTTATTTATTTATTTATATACGTGTGGATAGAAATTTAGCTCTTCTAGAAGTTCAAAAGAAAAAAAAATCTTCACAGCCAATTAAATATAACTATAACAGAATAATCATACACATCAAGTTGCATCAAATAAATACGAAAATAATAAAAATTCACTACTTTTCAAAAGTGGCCTTCTGTCAAATTCGTCATTTATAGGCGTAACACAGCATATTTTGTTGACACACAATACCTTACCTTAATTCACCTTTATTTCTACTTTAAATTTAAAAAAAATGTATTAATGTTTGATTACAGTATATAATTTACAAAGATCTAGATGATTGATTGATATGTATTAAATAATATTGTCTCTACAAAAAAAGTTAATGAAATAGAATGGCATGAAGAATAATTTCAATAATTTAGTGGCGTGTTATATTTAGAAAATAATATTTACACTAGTAAAAAAAAATATGACCATTAAATTCAATTTCTTTTAAAGTAATTAGTAAAAATAATATCGAATAACATATTTGTGTCGATTGAAATCAATTTAAGATAGATTTGAAGAGGAATAAAACAGAAATATTCTTCAAATTTAATATCATTATAAAAAAAATTATACTTTGATAGTAGTTGATATTATTATGATTATTGAGTGACTAGAAAACGAAAAAAAAAATAGACATCTCAACTAACAAGACATGAGAAAAACGAATTGCAATATATGATATTTAATTAAATGCCAAAAGCTTATCATAAATTGATGGATCCATATTTGTCATTTATTAAGGGTTGAGAATTGTCAAAAGAATACTGCACGTATTGTTGACTAAATTGTACCACTTATATATTTTGTCTTCAAAATTGCACATGCTCATGTTTTTCCCTTTGATAATTCATTTTTTCATGCTAGGAGAATGTTTACGAAAGATAAATTTTCAATTATTGTGATTTGCATATTATTATATTATAAATAAAATTATTTTAAGACATTGATTGTGAATTTTATAACATGTATGACAATTTTAAAATGTAAATAGTTTTATGCGTTAAAGGTGTGAAAAATATTCATATAATCGAATGTCCGAATCAATGGTAAATTAAAGATGTGAAAAATATTTATATAACTGAATGTCCAAATTAATGGTGAAGTGTTAGAGGTAAGCCTCTAAAATTACTATAAGTGAAATAAAAATAGCAATAACTAATGTTCTATATAGGTTAAATTATCTTCTTATCACACTTTTTCTTTATATTTGATGGATTAAAAAATGGTTAAATATTACATATACTCGTTTAAATGTAATAGATAATGATAATGATCGAAATATGATGTCTATTTGAATCATAGGAGCTAATAGTCATTGATTGCCCGTATTGTGACATTATTGTTATTACAATTTAATAAAGAACGAAGTAATAAATATATAAAAAAAGAAAAGTAATTAAAATTTTACTTGCTCAAACCTATAAGAATTTAAACGTAATAATAGAATAATATTGTTGTAATTGTTATTGACGCCTGAAAAATCTGAGATCTAATTTTTACTAAAAATTATTATTAGTATATATATAGTATATTAAAGTTAAATCCCTTGTGAAAAAAAAAAAGGATTTATTCATCTAAAATCTAGCTTACCAAAGTAAAACTTACATAGGAATATGGATATGTCACTACTTTTTTGTTTTTTTAGACAATAACCACTCCTTTTACTCGTAAACAAAATAACTAAGATTACATAAACAAAGAAAAAAAAAAGAAATATAAGACTAGTATTGTTTATAAAAAAAAAAGAGAAATAAACAAATGAAATTAATAACAAAGTTTGGCGTACGAAATATTTCGTGTTCTGCTAGATTCTGAAAACGTTGCACCTCATCTCACCCCTTGAGATTTAAAATCACCCCTTGAGATTTAAAATCTTTCGTATTTTCATAGATTCTGAAAAAAAGTTTCCCCTTATCTAATCGAGATTTGAGCGATTGATTTCACGGCTCGAAAAGTAAAATATTTATTTTCTTGATAATCCAAAGCCATTAGCCAATGCATGAACAGCAGGATTAACAGCCAATTGCCCCAAAATTCCCTGTTTATAAGGCAAAAAAGTCTTCTTTTTCAAATCTGATGAAAGTGCTCTGTTTACTGTGTAATGCAATTCATGAGCTGAAACTTTTCCCTTTTTTGTTCTAACAATTGATTTTGATGGAGAAGAAACAGAGCTTCCATTTCCCCGAGAAGTCGAATTTTTTCCTTCTCTGTAACCAGCAGCTGTATATTTCTTCAATGGATCTTTATCTGATGCTCTTCCTTCAGATGCACTCCTAAACAAGAAAAAATCTTTGAATCTCCATTTTTTACTTCCTTTAGATGATGATGATGACAAGATTAAACATGTAGACGCGTTCGATTTCGAAGATTGACTTTTCATTTCTTCATCTTCTTCTTCTTCCCATAGATACTGTGAAATTCTCATAGGTGAAAGTGACCTTGCTGATCTTCTGCTCGATGAATTCGACAACCCATTCGACGAACCTCTCTGTTTTCCCCTGCTTTCCCTCTCTGTTACACTACTTTTTCTTAAATACTCTGTTTCTTGAACTTTTTTGTTTTTCGCAGAAACTCCTACTCTGTTTTTCTTCTGAGTTTGTAAAACAGGGGATGGTTTAATCATACCACCATCAAACAATTCTTCAGCTGAAACAGAGCCAATTTCCAATTCTTGACTAACATCGAAAGCGAATTCATCAACATGGCTAGTAATTTCACCCTTATCATCCGCATCAGTAACGAATAAACTTTCAAATTCGCTATAAAATTGAGAGAGATGAGTTGGGCTTGGAGGAGCACTGAAGAAAAAATCTCCATTAAAAGGCTTTGGTGTTGATGGTGGACTAGTAAATGGGGTTGATCTTGCACTATTGAAATCGAAATTATCCATATCGTTAAATGGAATCATAACTTCCATTTTCAATTGAAACTTTTTTGCAGTTTCTTGTTTGTGATAAACAGAGAAATGGTGTTTCTAAAGATGTTTATATAAAGAATGAAACTGGAGAAGACAAGATTATAGAAAGAAGAAAGAAAAGAGGAGAGCTAAATATTATTGACTAATGTGGGGTTTAATGAGTTTAAATTTCTAATGAAGAAAAGAGCCGCCTTTTTACTACATTTCTACCAAATTTATTTGTCATATTTTCTTGGGACACATGTTATGTCGATGCGCGATTCAGAATTTTAAATTTATGATATTTTTTAAAAGATTTTGAAAATATTTTAAATGTCTGGTTGATATAAATTATTAGTTTTACTTTTAAGTAATTGATAATTTTAAAAATATTTTTCTACTTGATTAATGAAATTTAAATACAGTTTTGATCTATCACATAACATGACAAATAATCTCAAATTATAGGAGTGTGAGACTCAAAATAAAAAAGTTTAGAGAAATATCGAAAACATCTTTAAACTAGATGAAAAATCAGAGATGTATTTGTACATGTGGTAAGATTATGGTTAGTAGCGGAGTCAGAAATTTCATAAAGGTTATCCAGAAATAGCAGTTGTTATGTTAAGGGTGTCCAAAATATGATATTTAATTATTTTGTGTATCATTTTATTTGTATATATGCTATTTTTTTCCGGTAAAGGGTGTCTATGTGGCTACACCACTGATTATGGTGTATTTAAGTTTAATTAATCAAGTAGATGAGTATTTTTAAAATTGTCATAGTTCGATAAAGAAACTAATTATTCATGTCAAGTTTAAGAGTGTTTTCAATTTTTTTCAAATGTTTTATAAAAAAAAATATAGTATTTTATCGTGATTTAAATAAATTTAATGCATACATTTTATAAAAGAGTAATAAAATTATAATCTTTTTAATTAAAATTATTGAATTTTATTACTCTAACTCCACATTTAAAGGCAGCGCGAAGCCACTTATAAGCTAGAGGTTTTTGATGAAACCTCATTGATGAAAAACTAAATTATTCATACATGATTAATAGTCCATGTTGAATTCTCTTCAAATATTTCATATATTTTAAACCTGTCATTAGTCGTATATGATGATTAAATGACTCACAATTATATAAATTTTGGATTGTCCTTCAAGTAAAAGTTAAAGATACTTGGAAAATGACATGGAAGAATTACATATAATTGAATAAAGTAGAGCCATGCGTAATGAGCTTCATCATCTTGTATAATTACCAAAACACCCTATAGTTTTGTTTTAATTGAGTGTTCAATTAAATATTCAACTGATTTAACTTTACATCGATAAATTTATATTGAGATAAAATATCGTTATCAACGATGGCTCCTTATTATTAAAGTATGAGTATATAATCGTTGTGACCAAAGTTATCTATTAGTCTATAACTTGTTGGAGAATTAAAAGGCGATGAAGTTTTAAAAATTAAAATACTAAAAATCTATTAATGAAGAATAATTTACTTCTTCAAATAAAAGGCCGCATAAATTCATCAAAGTTTGAGATCTTTTTAAAAAAAGAAACTTGATAGTACAAATCATATTGGATTAATTGCATAAATAAGGGATGCTTTTAAAAAGAAAAAATTAATTAAAGATAAATGTTCTAGTGATATTCTAACTATATACTAGTAGGTTGGCTAATGTGAAGACAAATTGATTACAAGTGAGATAATTAGAATAATAAAAGATAAGTTTATGATTATATTTTTTTTATTATACTATATAATTAACGTGGGAAGCAAGATTATTAGTGGTAATATAATAAGGGAAAACGAGGCTTCAAAATTACTACTGCTCAGTAATTAACATAACAAAAAGTAATTCTGCCTTTTCAACAACTACGTTTTTCCTTTGACTAATTGTTGTTTTGTGTTGAATTAATTTGCATCATTGCATGCAAATGGAAAGGTTTATTGATATCAATAATTTCACATTTGCAACATATAGGAATGATTAAAAGTTTAAAATGCTTTTTATTAAGAAATTTTAAATTTAAGATCTTTAATTATAAGTGAATTAATTAGTGATTTTTATTTTATTATTTAGTGCGAAGTTAAAATATTTATAAAAAAGTTTTTTGCTAAAAAACTATATACGTACATAAAACAAAAATTTAATCAATGCATATTATAATTTTTTTATAAAAAGGTGAAGACCCTTTCTTCTTTTAATAATAATAATAATAATAATAATAACGACAAAAGATGTCTACATTTTCAAAAGTTTTTCTCAAGGTGTAAAAAGTTTGAATTTTTGTAAAAAATATCATTCACTTACGCTCTATTGAATGGTCAATTAATTTTATTTAAAGAGATATTGTAATGAAATAATTTAATAAAGTAAAATTAAAATTAATTAACCATAGTTAAGTACTAAATTTCTACATTTGCAAATTCAATACAATATGCATTTCCGATATGATATAAATACCGAAAATAAATTTTTACAATACTTAAACTAATTGGTGAACTCAGTTCAAATTAATGTGAGATTAATTAATTACCCAGAGAAGTTAACAACCAAAAGTCAAACTAATTCAAGATTGAAATTCCTAATTTGTGCAGTTAACTATACCTAATGTCAAACTAATTCTAGATTGAAAATTCTAATTTTCTTTTAAACAATCCTTCACCAACCAACCTACAAGAAAATTCCTTCTATTTATTAGATGAATTGCATTTATTAATCCTCTAATTTTGGAACCATACTACCCCTACAGCTGTTATTCTACTTTGACATTTTTATTTAATTGAATTAATTGTTCAAATATTAGGTCGTTCATGACTAGTTCATAGCTTCTAGATAGGCTTTTATATCGATTAATTTATTTATTCTAATTTATGTGGCACCTTTTAGATATTGAAATTTTAATAAATTTATTTTTATCTCAAAAAATTTAAAATTTTCATAATTAAATTTAAGTTATGTATATCTTAAAATTTAAATTATGACACGTAAATTAAGACGATCGTAACATGAGATATGTTTGGCTCAAGCTATGATATTGACTTAGATTGTGGTTACTGGTTAGCAAATCATATAGCCCTACATGGACCCCCAATATGTAATTTACTACAAACCCCTTCCATAATTAGCAATTTAGCATACCACCACTAGATCTACTTACAACAATTAGAGTATTAAAGGTTAGATCTAGAAATTTATTAGATGTTTGTATTTTGGTTCGTTTAAAATTTTATAGCCTTTAATTTTATTTTATCTTATTTTTTAAAAATAAAGTCGTTATCATGCTTTCTTTAATCTTTAATGCCATATTAATTTGTCATAAAATAGATTTAGATAATTATTAAATCAAGATATTTGCTACATGTTTCTATTTTTGGTTCACTTAGAGTTTTATAGGATGTAAATTTCTCTTAACACGAAGTCGTTATCATGCCTTATTTAATTTCAAATTAACTATCTTTAAATTAAATGTAGCTATTTTTTATATATCTGACACTTAAAGTCTTACAGCCTCAAATTTACTCTAAAAATGAAGTCGTTATCATTCCTTCTCTAATTTCAAATTAATCAACTATCTCCGTCAATAGCTTTAAGCACTTCTTAAAAGCATAACATAACATATAATAATACCGAAATTTATATGGTTAGTAATTAACAAACAATATAAACTATAACCTACGGGATCTAAATAACATCTCAATTAGTGTTTTTTTCCTTTACGGTATTGTAATTTAAAGAGAGAAAAAATAAGCACCCCTAATATTAGAAGACATTAATTATTTAGTTATTGAATTAATTTTTCCCCAAAATAGATATTAGACATCGAAGATATTTGATAAATTTGGTAAAATTTAATAATTTTTCTAACCCCAAAGTAATGTATGAGTATGACAATAATTGCAGAAGTCTCACGACTTTAATTTCTAGTTTACTACCACAAAAAATGTTTTGTCTTTTAAAGTCACCTTCTAGAACGCAAGAATACGTAACAGCTTTACCAAAGTTTGTAGAAAAAATAAAATAAAATAAACCATATAAGATATGGTATCTAATGAAATAATATTATATCTGAACATTAAAAATACAACTAATAAAAAATTATCCAACTCGTGCAAGTGTGGTTGGGATGGTTATTTAGACTTCTTTTCACTGCCGTTCAATATTAAGTGTTCATTATTGATTTAATTCACTTTTTAAAAGAATTATAAATAGAAGAATAATATTATTATATTACTCCTTAAATATAATGTCTTGAAAAATATAACAAAAAAATAATTATAATTAATAATAAAGATAAATTAAAAACTAAATGTAAAATTATTCATTAATTTCATAAATTGAACAAGTATTATTGGATACCTCAAAATAATATAGTTATCCCTCCATCCGGTATTGTTTGTCGTGCTGCGCTTTTCGAAAAGTCAATTTGACTAATTTTCAAAGTTAAATTATACTACATTAATTCGATATTTTAAACAAAAAAATTAGATATTCTAAAACCATATGAAAAATACTATAAATTGCAATTTTTCGCACATTAATATGATAAAAAAATATATCTTAAAATGTTAGTCAAAGTTTTTTTCAATTTAACTCTAAATATAGAAACCATGACAAACAATACTGAACGAAGACAGTAAATTGTTACACAGAGAAACTAATAATTCCAATTTAATGCATGAGAAGAACCTAATTTTAATTGGTATTTATAGAATAAAAAAATGTGGTAAAATAATTTTGTGATCGAGCTCAAACAATTAAATGAAGTGATTTATTATGTGAATCAAAATTATTTGTGCCTACATCGAGTATCAAATGGAAATTGAAAACAATAAAATACTCTCAATCTTGTCCACTAACTTCAAAGATGTTTAGAATCTAAACTAAACTTTAGGGATCAGTCAAATTTTCCTTTTAATTAAAGAGAATAAAAGTTGGGGTATTTTTTAGGTGGCAAATTAATTCTAACTTAAATTGATACTACTATAATCTAATAGGACACATTGGAAAATATAGTTAGTTTCAGAATAATTATTTCGTATATAACCAATAAAAAGCTATAAAATAAATAAAACTATCTCTAAATTTCATGGCTCGATTATATTTTTTAGCTTGTGAGTTTAATCGAGAAATTTAAAGAAAAAAAAAGAGAAAAAAAAATTTAATCATTAAATTGAGAAATACTTCATTGGGCCTAAATGAAATTTTATGGGCTTGTAACTATTAGGATGGCCTTGTGGGAAAAAGACTAATGGGCCACCATGATGCACAAACAACGATTGGACCAGCTAATGACAAGCCCAGTTATTGGCCATTTTTTATCGGGTCATTTGCGCTTGTGGTCTTATTATGTGTTGGCAGTGGCAGAGCCAGGATTTTCAATAAGAGGGTTAAAAATTCGTAAAAATAGATATATAAAGTAGCCGAAGGGGGTTCGACATCTACTATATATAAATAAAATATTAGTTTAACCATGTATAAATAGTAGAATTTTCCGTCGAAGGGGTTTGTACCAAGGTGGCTCCACCCATGTGTATTGGTCTTTAATTTTTATCCCTTCGACAATTTTTTATCGGGTCATTTGTACTTATTGTTTTTCTTAACACTTTAACCATCACCGTAGCTTGTTATGAAAATTGTTTAGAATGATTTGACGGGTTGCTTTTGCCATGATTGTCTTCATTTCCTTCTCTATACTACTTTAAGACTCTTTTTTCTTGAGAGATAGATATATCGAAAATAGTCTCTCTACCTCTAATGTATAGACAAAGTCTGTGTACACTCTATCCTCATCAATCCTACTACATGAAATCACACTGGATATATTATTATTGTTACTGTAATATTCCGTACGTTATGCCTCGTGCCCTTAAATTAATGATTAGCCTATTCAAAGGGTAAATATTATTATCTCTAAAAAAGAAACTTGCAATTCTACATCTATAATTATAGATAAACTTTTTAATGTCAGCAACGTGTGCTGATATTTATGACTTGCCTGCAAGAAATTCAGAAGCTTGCAAATATAATGGGCCTTCGAAATGTACAAGACCAGGCCCATTTTTGTCTGGATATGGATAGAGTTTAGCTTTTGTTACTGGATATCTCTGTAACTATCCACTTTAGGGGAAAAGGCATTTTGTTCTTTACTTCAAAATGATGACCCGGCCCACATGAAAATGACTTGTTAACTTGAGGACCACAAAGTTTTTATTATGTCTAATTAAGGACTTTACTTTTTTGGTGGAGCTAGGGACAAAATTGGATTCTGAATTAACATGTGAAGTCCTTTTCTGAACAAGCATGTGTGTTTTTCTTCAATCATACTCTTGCCCTTTCCCTAAAAGTAAAAAATAGACGGAACTAAAAATTTTACAAGATTAAAAAAAAAAAGACATAAATATATAAAGAGTAAAGAGATTCGGATGAACTCCCTTTCAATATCGTGGCTCCTTCATGATGAGAGGGTTGTTGACACTTGTATCTCTAACAAGTAAATGTCCAATTACATCCCTTCAATGTTTAGTAAAATTTATTGGAGATCAAGTTTTAAAGTGATTAATTAGATGCCTATATGGAGCTCTACTGGTAGCTTAATTATCGTTAGCAAGTAATTGATGATATAATCGAGATATGTGAAAATTGGATCATACACTAATAGAATGAAGCTAGCCCATATTAACCAAAAAGAATTGTTTCCATTATGTCATGAAGTAGACACACATTTATAGTTAGTTCTCTATTTTTGAATACTTGTTAGATTTCATTTATAAAAAGAATCAAATTAAGCACTTTTTTGGGGCTAGTTTTGAGGGCCTTATAAGCTTATAGAATGAAGATTCACTTTCTATTGAATAAATATATACAATTATCAAGGACAATAACAATATTTCCTGTGCGACGGAAAAGTATCCTGCATTGCAAAAGTAGAGAGACTAGTTCTGATAGATCCTTGTTTCAAGTAAAACAAATCAAAAGTCAAGTATTTAAAGGAGACAATAGCAAAATAGAACAATAGAGACTATAAATAATACGATAACCGTAAATAATAATAATAATAATAATAATAATAATAATAATAATAATAATAATAATAATGGATAAACTCGCAACTATCTAATATAGTCTTAGTCTTAATGATGCATTAATATGGTGCAATTAACAACCAACTATCTAACGTGGTCTGTTCTCTAAATTATTATAATAACCAAATATCTCATAGCAAACTATGCCATATAGGAACAATCTCATCCTAATTTTTGTTTAGATAATATACATATATATATATATATATATATATATATATATTCTAAATTACAAAAACTTTTTATTGTTTTGATTTTTCATTTGGTGTTCGATATCTACACTAAAGTTCAATTAAGTACGAATTCGCATCAGAAAGTTTCACATTAGGGAAGGGAGTAAATCACTTTCTAATAAAGACGATTTTGTATTCAGAAAGACTTGAACCCAAAACCTCTAATAAAAAATGAACGCTTTTATAAAGTCAAAATGTAAATAATTGATGAAACAAATCTGTGACCTAAGTCACTATCCAATACATGGTTTGCACATTATTAACAGCCTAGCATCATCTGGCATGTTCCATAACTATGTGCACAAAATGCCACCCAACTCAGCCAATCCCACTCAACCTTCTTATATTCCTAATAGTAACCTCATTTTCTTTCACACTTTTAAGGATAAAGTCTACTCTTCCATAAGTATTTAAGCACTTTCAATAACTTAAAATCTTTAGGATTGTGAATAAATAGAAGTCAAACTAAATCAATATTGTGCCAAAACCTAACATTAAAACATATCAAAGTGATTTCTTTTGCACGTGAAATAATTAAGATGCGCACAGATAAATTATAAAAAAAATTACACTCTTTTCGATGATTATACTATTTTTTTAAGAATTCAATATGTACATGTCATCATTTTTTAAATGTCCGAAGAAATAGTGCTACATAGAACATAATTTAATGGCAATTGGGATTCTAGTAGTGTCTATATTTGTCTCTAGTAGACATTATGGAGGAAGATCCAGCTACATATCTCCTTCAAATAATATTAGTAACAAATCCAATTTAATTCAATGTAATGGTGTGTCTCCATTCACACAATCTGCTTGATGCCACTTTCTATTATAATAAAATAATATACAGTTGGCCATCTTTTCAGTTCTTGGACATAAAAATAAAAAATTCTTATTGTTTATACTAAAACTCAAGAGCTGTTATCTTGCCATGTTTTTGGAAGGATACATTTTTCATAAAAGAAATTGAGCCAAAAAGATTTTGGTGTTTTCATATACAAAATCAGTTAAAATAAAACCAAAAACCAAAAAAACAGAAAGAAAGCCCAATCAAGAACTCAATCCACATTGTTTCTGTGATGTAAATCAAATAGAAATCTATAAATAATTACTCCTCACAAGTGTCAAAATTTACTTACAGAATATACACTTAAAACTTAAACTATGTATCTGTATCCCCCCTCTATACCACCAAAAACCTTTTTTAAGTCTAGTTTGGTTATTGAGAAACAAAACTTACATGTGTAGAAGGTACCGGAAACTAAATTCATAAGGCACTATCTGAAGAACGTTGGAGAGAGGCTCGTTGTTCTTTCTCTCGAGACAGTTGATTGCTTCTTTTCCGTGTTCGTTTGGAAGTTGAAGACATATCCAATCAAGTAGTGACTCTAGATCCTTGGCAAAATCTAGCAGATACCAGTCCAACAGCTTTGGTATTGCTACCAACTTCTTTGATGTTGAAACGCCAACAGATGCCTGCAAATACTCCTTCTTTGCTACTTGAAGCTCATTTTCAATATTTGCTGCTGTGTATACTCTCACCTATTTAAGACGGCTCCAGAATTAGCATTGTTGTGTACACAGAAATGTTGAAAACTGGATAAAGTTACACTTTTTGTGGAAAATATGAAGATTCAGGTTGGTCATTTGTGTTGTATACAAGTCGAAAATTATGCAACACAATTGGGATTGTTACAGTGATCTAAACTCTAAAGTATCAGATGTTAGATATAAATAAATAAAACGTGTAACTTACAGCAGGAGAGGAAAAACTTCCACAAGAGAGCGCAAATGTCACCAATGGTTCGGAAAGCTCCAAGCCAAAAATGCTGCGTGCAGTCATCTCGTCATTCTTTACACCCTTAGCAAAAGTCTGGTGAGAGCATGCAAACATAGTAGACTTGTAAGTTAAACTCGAGAAGCATGAAAAGGACAAAAGGTAATTCCCTAAGTTGAAAAGACTTACAAATTTTGAGTGATAAGGCAACCTCAAAATGAAATGCTCAATGGTTATGGCATTAAGCAAGTGTCCACTAACATTTATTGTTGCCTGTAAAAGATGGAACTTCACCAATTAAAAAGCAAAGAAAATGCGTCATATCATTATCAACTGATTGAATTATCAGGATCATCGAATGAGACAGTACAATTGATTTTGCACGGATGGGATAGGACACCGAAGCATTACCTTTTGCATCAATGCCACAACCATTTCAGGGTTCTCAGGTAGGCCATACTCCAGGAAGGCCTGAAATGTTAACCGAATGACGGAATGAGTAATATTTAAAGCAGAATTCAGAAAGTGGCGTATTCATAATTCAGTATACACAGAACACGCTAAACTGTTGGAATCTAATCTTACATTCATCATGCATGAATTGTAAATGTTGATCCAGAAAGCCAGCTTTTCTTGGTGGCTAAGGCCCTGTAAGTTCGCTGACGCAAGTTTCTCAAGCAGAAGTCTAAAAAGAGGACTATGTATGTGAGAAAATATCCTAATAAGATATCTTGAAATATTATATAATCTCACTAAGCTATATATTTACTAACTTACTTCAGTCGACGAACTAGGAATACAGATATTGTTGTTCGATTTGGATTGACAGAAGAAGCTTCAACTGCATATAAATGCTTATATGGACCGATATCTCTCTTTTCAAACTTTGAACATATTCCATAAGGATCTCCAAACTCATTTTTCTCAATGCTCTCGCATGAATTATATCCTGTCAATGAAGGCAATGTATCTGCTGTAGTCCTGCCCTTCTTAGAGCTCATTCTGAGGAAAATATTCGACAAGCATTTCAAAATATTTTCCGAGATTGTGTTTGGACTTTCATCTGGTGATGGTTTTCTATCTTGAATAACAAAAATTCTCTCCTCCAGACTCCCATGGTACATTACTTGATCCTCCAGCTGCAATCGTAAAAAATTCTATATCTGTTATGCTGCCCAAGATTCTTAGTTTGGAAAAAATGAATTTCACCGAATTATCAACCTGCAATTTCTGAGGATCTACGCGCTTTTCTGCTAATCTGTTCTCAGCAGGAAGCTTCTTAACAGGTGTTCTGGCAGTTTTCACTTTCGCATTTACTGATCGATGCTTGCTTTTCGTGGAAGACAATGAGTGATTCTCTTTTAAGCAGCTGTCATCTGAATAAATATGAACTTCATTACGATAAAACTCACTCTCTTACTTCATTACCTTTGACAAGCATGAATATCATTTTCCTTTTACAATTGAAATAACAATGAATTCCAGTTCCAAGAGATTACCAGAGAGAGAAGGCAAATGTCTTCCCGAGAATGAAGCTGAATTCGATTCTAGTTGGGGCGATAGCTTCGTTTGCTTCTGCTTCGGACTCTTTACTTGATTTTGCTCAATAGTATCAGTCACATTATCCATATTCCTCTTGGAGGACGAAATATACACAGCTTCATGATACAACCCTTGCCTGAAATGCACAACTTTCTCTTCGAGCCTAACGACTTCCTCCTCCAAAACAGCTACCTCAGCAAGAAGCTCCAGTGTCTATGAATTTCCAATTACATAATATCACTTAGAATTGCAAGAAAATCTCATCTTCAAACTTATAACAACATCAATTGTATTCAAGTTACTCTGAATTATACATTGCAACAACATCATTGGAAAACAATTAATACTAACATTTGGAGGAAGATAAGGAGGAAGACGAGGAAGTGCACCGAGAGGTCGAGTAAACGCCCTTTCAAGAGCTCTATGCACATTTTCCTCATGCCTGAGTTTCTTCTTCAACTTATCAACCTACAATTTACACATAACAATAACAAGTTAAACACCAATTACAGATTCAGTGCAAAGCTAAACAATTCAAGAATCAAATGTGTTCACACACATCTTGTAACAATGCCATCTTTCTCTCCCTGATTGCTTTTCGTCTATTTATCGGTGTTTTCTCAGTACTCATTTTCCTGTTCCCTTGCATTTCCACTTTCTCCTTCAAACAAGAAAACAAACTCAGCTTCCACAAAAAAGGAATTATAGATGTAACGGAAAAAGCATAAAGCACAAACATCCAGATAAAAAGGAGGAAAAAAGCAAACAACAATATGAAACTGATGTGGATAAGTATCAAATCAAAAACTCACATTTTTTTATTTCACATTAAATAATTCTGTAAAAACACAAATAACAAACCCAAATCTACCTTAAGCTAATTAGATCATCTAAACTTCAACAAGACAATAAAGATTCATTTTTTATAACAATATTTCATTGGGCAAGAAACAATTTTTTTGGGTAATTTCCAGAATATAAACAAAAACAAATCAGCACCCAGAAATTATCTACTCATAAATTTCAGTAAAAATCTCACCTTTACATTCTTTGATGGAGTTTTCATAGATTGCAGACTGGTTCTAACTCTAGCATTCATCTTTTTAACTTTCTTTTTTACAAACCCCAGAAGGAAAATACACAAAGTTTCAGAGGAATGAATTCATTACAGCAGAGCAGAGTAGAGCAGATGCAGAACAAGCGGGAAAAAATGGTGAAATAAATTGAATTTCAATTCAAGAAAGAAGTAAAACTGAAGACCCAATAGGCTAAAAAGGACAAAAAAATGTTGAGTTGGATCCTAGCATTTTCTTGATCCGCGTGAAGTCAATAGCACCAACCCACCATTTCATCTTCTGCAATAATCCGTACTCACCATTTCTCAAGAACAAACATTATTTGATACAATAGGACCTGCATATGTATATATATAATGTATTGTTTCATATATCTATATATATACATATAGAGAGTGAGATGGAGTGGGGTTGAAGGGTGGGGGTGAAGGAGGAAAATGGAAATAGTGACTGTAATTTGTTCTACTTTTGTTGTGCTAATAAAGTGTGTATTTATTATCTATATTCCCTTTGTGGTTAAGCAGAGAGGCGGAGCGTGAACAAGACATCTTGAGTTTGAGTTTTGTATATAAAATATTTTTGTTTGAAGCATTAATTTTGGTTCATTGTAACTCGTAAATTTTGGACGTCGAATGAAAAAAAAAAAGTAGAGAGGCGGGGAATGAACTTACTTGATTAAATATTAATTGGTTCACTCAAAAACAAATTTAAAATATAAATTTAATGATTTTTTATGTATAGAATTATACAATTTGAGATATTGAACTATTCAAATTATATATTTATTATATTATTTTATAATTTAAATAAAAATATAGTACATATCAGAAAAATATTAAATTCAATTGAAATGATAATAATATAATATTACTTTCACCGTTAATGTTGATATAATACATGATTTATTCAAAGAATTCATTGTTGAGTTCAAAACTATGATATGAGACTCAAATTCATTGTACTATTAATTTAACTAATTGTGGATCATTATGTTGTATTATTCATGTTACGTTTTCAAATTATGTGAGGAGGTATTATAATTATCTCGCATTGGTTGAAGAAATGCATTGTTATTTTTCAATTTAATTTTGAGTATTAATCAACTAATTGAATATATTTTCTAAAATTGAGTTAGTTAGAATTAAGAATTTTGTATATTTATTTTTTAAAAAAGTATATATTTATGTTAAGTTTAACACTCTTTTATCACGAAAATTAATTATTTAGTGTCACTCGATTACGTATTCGTTAATTAAAATTTCTAAATTGGTTTTAACTTTAATATAATATGTTTCGTGGAGAAAGAGTGAAGAGCATTGAAAGGTAAATTTAGTTTGCTTTGTAAAAAAGCAAGCTAAAATGCGCATCTAATAAGTGCATCTTAGTGCCGTACGCTACCAGACAACCCATCTTTCTGTAACATCATAAATTAACGTGCGCCATTATCTTTTTTTATTTAAATTGTTCGCTCAATATCCTATATATATTTTGAAATCTAATTAATTTAAGTTCCAAATAAGAAGTTCCATTTTGAAGGTAAAATGACTCTTGTTAAAATTAATTTTATACTTCAAATATAAATTCAAAATTTCCAAATAAAAATAATAAAATACTTATCACTTTGTCATAATTTTCGTATGACCCGTTTGTCTGATTTTTTTTCTCTCTCTTTTATTTATTTCTTTTTTGGAGAAATGTCAATTTTAAGTTTCAAACTCATCATGAATTTTATTGATAAACATCTTCCCTTCATTATTTCCATAAATGTTAGTATGTCCATATAATTTTGTACCACTTAGAATATTTTGCTTGGGTAGAAATAAGAAAACTCAAGGTTATATTCTTGATTTTTTGGAGTAATAGAAGGCAAAGTATCTAGAGGGAAGAGTATAATTTGTGACAACACACTATTCTTTTTTATTTAATTATCTTATGTTTAAAATTCAGGTTTTATAGGATATATTTTTAAAAAATATATTTTTTTCTTTTTTTTTTATCATTGTCAAGGCTCGAGTCTAAGACTATCACTGAGAATTGTGAGTTGTCATCCATCTGGTTATATACTTGAGTGATACGGATAACTGATTAGTTAACAATCAATCTGTATCATAACTTATGACTATGAAGTATGATACGATAAAGTAATTTATTTATTTTAACAGAAGATGTCGAATTTAAATTATAAAAATAGGAAACTATGATGCTAGCTTCCTCTGTATGAATCATATCTGATATAAAAAAAAAAATTAAAGTTAATCGGATTAAGGAATTTTTCCTAGAAAAGTTATACTAGAAAAGAATAATTTGGTTTGTTGAATGTGGATAATACTATATTCTTTCATTTTCAAAAATAAAATAAAATAATAGGGATGCTTATACAATTGGTTGTTAATTTAATTGTCATCTAATTGTCAGTATTTTTTTATAAAACTACAGTACTTCTTTTTCTGTACCAGATAAATTAATATCATAGAGAATTTTTAAAATAAAGAATGTGGCCATAATTAATAATTCATTTTATTTTTTTAAAATCTCGTATTTAAATAGAAAGTCGTAAATCACAGATAAAACTGTTATCTCACATTCAAAATATAATGTTTTTTTTATAAAAAAAAATCACTCTCCTCTCACCAGCTTTTTTTAAAAAAATAAAAATAAAATAATTGTCTTTTTTTGAGCTCCAAAGAGAGAGAAAAAAAACTAGTATCTGATAAAACTTGAACAAAAAGGATTAACTACAAGAATTGCGATGAAATCGATAAGATTTCTTTATTTTTAATTAAAATTTTAAGTTAATATTTAAAATATGAAAATAAATTATTTTTATATCACATAAATTTAAATTAAAGCCTGAACAAGAAAATAAATAATCAATCTTATATGATACAAATTTAAATTAATTATTTAAATCAGAAAATAAATTATTAATCTTACGTGATATGAATTTAAATTATCGGATACCATCTGATAAAAGAGAAGAATGGAAAAGGCTGATAAAATCACATGGCTGTCTATTAAAGTGCTTTAAACTTGAAAGGGACTTATAAGGCAACCAAATAAATGAGAGTAATTGCCTTTTTCAATACTTGGATTTCACTCATTCGTTTTATACTTTTTTTTTAAAAAAAAAACAATAATATAAAAAGTTGGATGATCAATTAATTAATAATATGGTCTCTTAAAAGTTTAGTTATTAATTTAAAAAGCTTTATACATTTAGCTAATCAAGTTAGGAACCCCAATTAAAAGCTTGTGATGTAAAGTTATACTTTGTCAATTAATCTACTTATAACACATTTTCATAATTATTTGATACTCAATTTCATCACACTAGAAAATGAACATGAAGTTTATTAATAGGTAGAACCATATTTGGAAAAATGATTTAATTTATATACACTTGATCAAACAATAATAATATACCAATTAATTAATACTTTATTTATAACAAAACTAATTCACATTCATTTTGAACGACTGGTTATAATAGTTATCTCTATCACCTCATTATCAAGATGTCGGAATTTCATCAAAGGCCATTACAAGTTTACTTTTATAACTGAAGTATGAAGAAGCTATAATATATGCAAATTGCAATAGCAAAAAAAAACATCTTCAAAATTATTTCTGATAGATTATCAAAAAGATCAGTAGTAAATCTAATATTTGAAAATATAATTCTATATTCGTGTTATTTACTTTTTAAAGTTATTAATTACTCACATTCATCTAACACAAATTAAAAGACACTTAATTGAAGAATAAATTATTATTATTATATTACCAAAAAGGAATAATTATTAATTTTTTATTTTATATTATATATAATAATAATTATTAAAAGAAGGTGATCATCATGATAAATACACATGGAGAGGTGGGTAACATTATTAGGGGGTGCTGACAGACTGAGAAGTGATATATATGGACATACCACGCTCCCACCACGTGACTTACTCCAAATTAATCCACTAATAATATTTCATTAAGCTTTCTAATTTAATATTTTTGTCAATTAATTCGATAATTAAGCCATTTTTCATGAATATATATATGAGACATCAAATCTGAAATGACAGTTTCTTTGAAGAGTGAATTGGATTCTAATTTATCCCTTTTGTTTGAGTTAATACGATGAAAAAAATATTAAATAAATTTGATGATTAATTAATAAATCAATTGTTTAATATGAACAATAAATCACGATTTAAAAGGAGTTGATTTAAAGATAATATTCTATTATTTGTATATGATAATGTTAGCGTACGTAACTAGCTATGGGAATTAATTGGATTAATTAATATAATGTATATTGAAGTAGAATTATAATTCAAGAAGATTAATGAACTATATTTTTTTTTTCTAATAATAAAATATACAAGGGAAAACATCATTGTCTCCGTGCACGCTAAGTTTTTGGGGGACAAAAGCACATTTTTTAATTAAAATTAAACAACTCCCAATAAATTAACCTTGCTTAAGCGGCTGTCTAAAATATTGTTTCTTAAAAGAAAATTAAAAAAATGATTTTTAACTTATACAAGTGACAATTATAAGATCGATTATATTATAAAATGGGGAATGTTAAACTGTTAAACATTAGCATATAGTTACAAAATGAGTAATGTGAAAGACGTAGATGTTAAGATCAATGAATATTCGATTGGATAAAAGTAGAAATGACTACATTCGTTGTAAGGTGCTTTTGAGATGGTTTGAACATGTTATGTATCGATTTATAGATACATTATTTGAATATGTAAAACTATACGTAGTAAGTGAAGGTATTAAAAGAGAATAATACATCCGTAAAAGAAAATAATTTTAAATACCTTTGAATATTTGATAGCAATACAAACTTAGCTAAAGATAAAAATACATTAAAACAAGAAAATTCATATCGATAATAAATAACTACTGGTCAAGGATAAATTTAAACTATTAGAACTTGTACAATCTTGTTAACTATTTTGTACATAGAGCAATTAATTATGATGTACAATATATCAAAATTTCAATTTTCAAACAAATCAAAGTGTTCTTATATATAATGTTCTACTATTTTCCTATTTCTATTTTATCTTAGATCTCAAAACTTTGGGGACCAGATTCATAATTAATTTATACTAGATGCATACAAAAATTATAAAGACACTTGGGATACAGGAACCTTCATTGATTTACTAATTATTTTATGTATACATACAACATTTATTTAACTCCTAATTGATAATATTCGTATATGACAAATCTCATGTTTGACCAAAATAAAAAATGTTATTGTCATGCACTAATAGACATTGATGAATATGGATACTCTTTTTGTGTATTATGGGAGAAAATAAATTATGTCTACTCCAATACAAACAAATTAAATCCCCAATATTTTAATGCTTACTTCTTAAAATGTACTAATTATTAATCCACTTCTTTAAGAATTAGATTCTGTATCTCATAGGAACTAGACAAATTTAATATCTTTTATTTTGTAGTGGTTCAAGTGTTCAAAATTCCTAACTATGTCCTTCATATTTTCGAATAAATTTATAACATGTATTATTCATTTTGGCTCAATAAATTTTATTAATTTATCTTTTAACTATGTTATTATCGAGTTGAAAAATCAGTACTTTATAAAATATACGTATTCAAAAACTTGACAATCTAAAGTTTATCAATTTCTCCTTGAACCACCCTCTAGTAAAGTCATAAATAGTCCACAAAAATATTTTTTGTATTAGGAAACAAACCACGATCAAACATTATACAATAATCTTTTTTCTTTTTTTTTGGTGTTATAAGTACTTGGTTTTGTCAACTCATGACTCATATTTTGACTAAGTAAAGATATAATTAGAATAAGTTGATTAAGATTAGATTACTAATGAACAATAATAATTATGATTGTAGATGAATCTTGATCTCATCTTTTCAATAGTTTTTTTTTATTAAATAGTCACAAACAATAATAATGATTTATAGAGTAACAACACATGTTACTGTCTTAATTTGATTGAATGCTATATCATTTATCCCACAAAATAAACATAAAAAGACAGTTGATTGATAATCAATATGACCAGCTAGCATGTTTTATTACTAGTAATTATTATTTTGTGTGGCTCTGCGTGTTGTAGGAGGATTGCATAAAATTTTGTAAATTTAATCACTTCAAAATCAACTTCAAATTAATATTTATCAAAATTACAAAATTCACTATGAAATTTAACAAACAAACTTCCTAACATATTAGGCAATTGGAGTTGTTTTGCTAAGATCAAACTTGATATTTTTTAAATTTGATTCGAAGTCTTTAATATAGAAGACTTCGAATCAAAGTAATTTAATTCACTCGAAAGGATAATAGCGTTAGACAGTCTTAATTTAGCTTCGGAGGATTTCTAAAACGTAAGGTAAGCTAAAACTATTAAGTCTATTTTTAGAATAACTCACATAATGCTTTTAGAAATTTCAACAGAAAATAAGATAAAAGAATAATATAGCCAAAAAAAGTAAGCCCCATTTCATTAAATTAGAGATTTTCGAAAGTATCAAAGAGTATTAATTATAATATCAATGAAATAATTTCGACGATTAAAAAAGAAAATTAATATGCAACAAACTCAGAAATAATTGTCTCATGAGAAGAAGGAAGGCCAAGTACGATATTTCTTTATTGTTATTTTTATTACAAAGAAGTATTGTATTTAATTTGTCCTAGAATTGTAGGCTCAGCTCATAACAACTAAAAGAAAAGGTACAATTAACAGAATGATAAATTCGTCCTCATGCAAAGATTATTAATTATAGAATAGTTGTCTAAATTGACATTTCACCTAAGTGTCATCATAGGGTACTATATTTTTTATTTAATTGACTTTAGAATTTAATAGTATATAGTATATGATCTTAAGTACAAATGTTATGATTTCATAAACATACGGATAAATAATAATAAATATATGTTGTTATATAGGGTTCACATTTCCAAAAGGACCATACAATTGCACCCCACCATTTGTTTGCTAAATAATGAATCGTTGTCCACTATGGGAGTTAATATCGCAA
This sequence comes from Solanum lycopersicum, assembly GCF_036512215.1. Taxonomy (NCBI): domain Eukaryota; kingdom Viridiplantae; phylum Streptophyta; class Magnoliopsida; order Solanales; family Solanaceae; genus Solanum; species Solanum lycopersicum. The sequence continues at coordinate 65,709,007 of NC_090803.1, read as the reverse complement.
TAATTAAAAACATATCGAATTTAAAATTTGATAATATTTTATTCACTAACTGTGAGATTTTATAAAACAAATTTTAAGATATAATCGAGATCTTAATCTATATTCAATATCAGATGAAAAATAAATAAAAATATTACAAAAGTTTTTTTTCCTTTAAGAACTAAAGGTGAAATTTCTTTTTAATAACTTTTTTGGAATTTTGATTTCTGTTGATCAAATTAATTTAAATTTATGTTATATAAATTTAAAAGCCTATTAATGAAGTAAACACTGTATATCATTTTTTTTAAAAAAAAACTGTAATAAGAATTTGAATTCGAAATCGCAGATTAAAACTAGAAAGATAGTTCTACCATCATTAGAAATTAATAAATGTGTTTTCTTATCACGAATCAATAGAAAAATTGAGATATCAAACATGAATTTTCTATTAATTTTTTTACCAAACAAGGTTACATGGAAAACTCATGGTTATAAAAATATTTTCCCTTGAAATATTGTTCTTACTGATTTAATCAAAATGTCTATAGAAATATTCATAAAATATTATTTAGTAAAATTTCATTGAAAAATAATAATGCTTTTTCTAATGCACTCTTTCAAATGATTCGTTTATAATTAAATATAATTACTAAATATTTCTCGTTCAATAAAATATACGAATAATATTTTTTTTCTAGTGCACTCTATCAAACAATTCGTTAGTGATCAAGGTGGTGACTTACTGGACTTTAGTGTTCTTAGTATTAACAGTAATATAATTTATTTTGGTGATTGTATATCATATGTATCCATACTAATTGACCATAATTTCCCATCATAAAAAAATATTGTACCTCCCTTATATTAAAGCTTCGTTTTTTTTTGTTAATTTCACTACTTTATCAGCCTTATTTGTCCTTTAGCCACTTCACGTCTTTTCTCCTTTCAGCAAAGTATATAATTGATTAGAAAAGAAAAGTTAAAGATGTTGGACCATTGTCAAAAACTTTCTACACACAAAAAAAATATATTGGAAAATGGTATATAACAACAAATTATTAATTCAAATTAAATGCTATAAATATAATTTGATTTAATTGTATTTCACAGCATACTATTGCTATTTCGCCTCTCTCCAAGTGAATCTCGTTCGCCACTCTCGTTTTCTCCCTCATTTCTTTTGCTTTATACGAACGCAAATGTACAAAATGCATTTTTGTTTGTGTAAAGCGAGAGAAATTTGTAGCTATACATATATTTTCGTTCTCCTCTTCCAGATTTCGCTCGTCACTCTCCCAGATCTTGCTCGTCAATCTCTCCCTCGCCTCTCTCGCTTATACAAAAAGAAATATATAAATAATGTTTCTGTTTGTATATAGCGAGAGAAAATTATATATATATATATACATGCAAATACATATATTTTCGTCCTATACACTTATAATTATACAATACAAAATACAAATATTCCCTTGCCCAGTTCTATTATGCCTTTCTTTCTTTCTCGCTTTATACAAATACAGATTGTATAGCGACATATACATATTTATGTTTGCTACGGAGTGTGATTATGCAAACTATAATTACAACATACAAATATGATTTTTGTGTTTGCTATATGTGAAAATTGTTCTAAAACTATTAGTTATTTTACTTCACTCCTTGGTCCAATTTAGAAAACATTAAGAACATAATATGTAGTAAAAATCTCTCATACTACAATTAAGACATTAAAATTAGTTGTGATATCAAAAGGCCAATTATTTTACTGTAGATTTTGGTCAAAATAGCTTAGTAATTTTAATCATTCAAGTAAAATATTTTTGGTAAGTCGATTTTACGATGTGGGAGTCGAATCGGAATTTGGGTTGTGGCATCAAACTGCAAGCTAACTTAGATCCCACAAAAGGTATTTGTTAGGTCATGACTCATGAGTAATCACGAAAATACAAGTTTATAGGTCAAATATGATTTTTGCGCTAATAATAATTGTACTTCAATACAATTTGAAGCAATTGAGAGAAATAACTTAGTAATTAAGTCGGGTTACGATCAACATGCAAGAACTTAAAATTTCTTCAAAGGGTATTGATAGATTAAGACACCAAGTTATGAAAGTCAAATTTTACTAAAAGAAGTGTATAACAACTCATCACCTACCGAATCAATTAATTTCTTTAAAAAATAATGTATAAGCGCTTAAGCGTGCAACTACTTACATGCACCCGACCGTTGAGGCAAGTGTCAGTCCCTGATGAGTTGAAGGGACCACAAAAAATATAGCAAATTCAAGATGAAATATGAGAAAATTCAAGTAAAAAACAAGAGATGGGAAAAAAAGGACTCATAGTCACACTAGTCACTTGTAATGAAAGTCAAAATAAGTAGTACTAATTGGTAAGTGTGGTCCTTACTATATTTAGAGGTCCCAATTAATGTCCTTTCATCTTCATGAGTTTCTGGAGAATTTTAACTTTATAATAATTTATAGAAATAAGACATACAATAGAAGAAGAAAAAAATTAGAAAAAAAAAGAACAGTGACATTGCACTGTTGTTGTCATCATAAAAGGTCAAATATCAACCACATGCTAAAAAGCTATGCCTTTTTTCATTTATGTGGTACAATCAAAAGCCATGTACTTTTTATCCAACTTGGGAATTTGTACCTTTACCCAACACGTTAGAGTCTGATTAAATTTGAATTACACAAAATAAATTTACATTAAAATTAAAATGCTTCCTAGTAAAAGGCGCCTCCATATGCAGAAATACTCAAATGCGAGACCTCTAATTAAGAATAAAAGAGTACTTAAGACTCCGCCACACGACCTTATTAATACCTATAGCTTTATCTTAATCAACATCAACTCTTAGTTATCTTAATAATGTTTATATAATTCTTGATTTTTGATAAAAACATTTAAGAATTTTAAGGAATCTAATGAGACTCATACATTATATGGAGAGTTTTTAAAGACATAATCATAGTTTTTTGATGGGGAAAATGAAGTTTCTACATTCAACAATAATGAAATGCAACATGTGAATGACTATGATTAAGTGCTTCTGGGCACTATTGTGCAACAAGTCACATATGTATATTCAAAAACATGATGATATGGTTGATTAATTAAATTGAAAACATTTCAATGTGTTGATAGTTTAAAATTGATAAAGAAAAAAATACTAGATAATCTTTTTTCGTATGTTATAATTATTAAAAAGTAGAGTAACCTGATATCTGTACAAACGAAAAGTAATAAGTACTTAACAAGTTAGTCGTCGAGGTGTGTAGAGACGGAATATTAATAGTTTTTAGGTTTTTTGGATAATAATCTTTTTTGCTTTTTGAAATTTAGATTAATCATATATATATATATATATATATATATATATATATAATAATAATAATAATAATAATAATAATAAATTTGTTAATATAAATATAGAGTTTGAAAAACTATTATATACCAAACCCTTTGCTTTAAAGATTTTGGCGTTTGCACATAAGTCAGCTCAAACACCATCGTTGTTAGAGATGAAGGGAGACGTTAGCGGAGTCAAAATTTTCAATAAAGAGGTTCAAAATTTAAAGGAGTAAATATATGAATTAATCGAAGGGGGTTCGACATCTATTATATACATCTAAAAAAAAATTTTAATCATGTATATATAATAATATTTTCTGCCGAAGGGGGTTCGGATGAACCCTCTAATGACACCGCTCCTAGAGGGAGAGTGTGTCCACAAACTCAATAACTTTGATTTAAACTCTGTAATTATTTTAAAATTTTATTAAATATTTCTAAATTCTATATTCAATTTCATTAACTTTAAATTTTACCGCGATAGTTATAAAATGAAAATAATTATATTAAAAACTCTCAAAAACATATATTCACCTTTGTAAAAGAGAGAATTGTACGTACTCCAGACTCAATAGAGCCAGAAATTGACTTGATTTATGGGTCACATTTCCAAATTTTGCAGAATTATATAAATTTTGGTAAATAACTTTTGGGAGACCATTTTTTTTGTACGAATTGACTTGTTCTGACACTTCCATTTTAGATATTTCCACTTCACTAATTTAACTGTCAAATATAACAAATATATTGAACGTAATTTTATAAAATAAATTTAACATGATACTATTTACGTTATTTTATTTATATTTTATAAAAATAAAAAATTATTTACGATAAACATTCAACTCATGTTATATTAAGATGGGATGTTGATTATATATCTTAAATAGTGTTGTGTGGTCCAATATAAAGAAAAAAAAGGAAAAAAGTTAAAGAAAAGAAAAAGTTAAAAATAAAGTAAGAAAGGTAACAAAAGTATTGTGGGGATCCATGCCTAATTATAGCGACAGTACTCAAAAGAAATCACAAGGGCATCCATCTTCATGCATGTGCTTTTTTTTTTTTTATATCGTGATATTCAGATTAGTTTACGCATAATTTAATTAATTTTAAATAATTTATAATTTTTATTAACATACTATATTAATATTATAAAAGAATTTATATGGTTAATGTAACAAGTAAATGTTAGATCCGAAGTACCTTTCGTATAAATCACGATAGTGTCTCAAAGTAAAAAGGATGTTATACTCAAATATCTTTTGAAGAGAAAAACAAGAAATGAAACAAGAAGTTAAAAATTTGAGACATATCGAATCAAGGAAAATATTTTTCAAAAAATGTTTCTAACTTTTACATGTTCAGTTAATCAAAATATTGTTATTAACAAAAACAATTCCCTTAAAAATGGAAAAAATGACTTTGCTGGTAAAAATCAAGAAAACAAGTTCGACAACTGATATTTCATATTAATTCTATCTTTTCCACCCTCCAACAGTAACAAAATACATAGTACATTAATCTCACTGATGAGATTTAAAGAGAATAGAATATACGCATAACATGAGATAATACTAATATATTTTACTTGCGTACCAAACATAAAAAAACAGATAAAAAAAGAGAGTTAAATCCCTCTTATATTCCTTGGGCTAACAAACATAGGCCTGTATGTGATTAAGAAGCCCAACAAATCGAAGTATTTCAGCCCCCAACTGGGTGATCTTAGGCCCAAATGATCCACGTGTCTTACCAATTCAATCAAAATATTAAATTTCGATGGAAAAATAGTGATTCTTTTAGAAACGTCTATTTTAGAATATTGTTTGTTGTTGTGCAGAAAAAAAATAATATATATATATATATATATTATATTCTTCCATTGTAATAATGTTGTTATACTACTTTTTAGGGGGAGGGTTTCCACTAAGAAAATGGGAGAAAAAAGCCAAAGCTCGATTTGGTTGATATGTTGGAACAAAATGACCTGCTCCTCTTATTGTCACAAATGTCAAGTTTTCATACTCCTCTACATATCCACCAACCTGCACATAGAGGCGTATGTAGAATTTTTCGTAAGCAGTGTCAACATTTGAACAAATGAATCACTATAATGACGAGCATAAAAAAAAAAGCAAAAGCTTATCTGATCGATCTCAAGTTGGATGACAACAAGGCTAACCAACCCTTTGGGGAAAGGAAACTATGACTAATTAGACCGTTTTTTAGCCACCAAATAACAATAAGAAGGTAAGATACAAGACAAAAGCAGGATAGTGCTAATTCTGTATCCGCAACTATTTTAGCTCATTCTGAAGAACATCCATCAAAATGTCGTTTCATTCGCTATCTAATTAAGCTTTCACTGTCTCTCCGACCCCTATCTTTAATCTCTCTGATCCCCTTAAACGCGATAATTAAAAATGAAAAAATAATTTTTTCAAAATATGAGTTTTTACCTCTCCTTGTAAGTACCAAGGGTACCAAGATGTCTTAACTGATAAATTTAACTTTTTAATAGCATATCTTGTATCTGTCACTGGCACTACAACATCCATGTCACCACTGCAAAATATACATTTTCATACCACATTATGTTATCTTGAATAATGCATGATAAACTAGGTAATGAATGAAATCGTATACTCATGCTGTCTCAATTTATACGGCACATTTCAAATTTCAAGAGTCAAACTTTTTAATTTTGACCGTGAATTCAAACATGACAGATACATGTATAAAAAAACACGGTCACAGAAAAGTTGTTTGGATCTCGAAATCTGAAAGGTACAACACAAATAAATACTTACCTACACAGCCATATCCTTAATCCACTCTTCATCAACTGATGTAAAAGTGGCAAAACACTCAATGGTCTATCTTTCCAGTTGAGATTAAGTGTGTTACTGTTCTCAATAAAAAGAAAATTTATGATTAGTGTTACAATTATGCTTAGAAATGAATACTATAACAAAATTTTAAGTTTTTTTTTTTTTTTCACTAAATCAAGAGCCATATACTTGCAACTTTCCCATGGATAAGGAAGATTTGTAACATTCGCGTGCATCGCCTTCTGAACTTCTGGTATGTTGAAGTAAGACTGAATATAACTCGGAAGGCATGGATCAACATCCGATATCTATTTATAAACAAGAATAAAACACCGCGAAAAGTTTAGTTTAAATCAACATTTCACTAGTTTTTTCGAGACATTGAGGATTAAAAATGATGTAGCATTTACTTACTGAGGTACTTGAGGGTGATCTGTTGGTGCACAATGGCGCGTAGACGTTGTAGATGAAGATATTTCCAATTTCTTCATCGATTTGATCCAAATACGCGTTGCATTTCTTGGAGACAGATGATGGAGTAGAAAAATTACAGGTTAATATGATTTTGTGGTATAATTCCTCTGAAATTAGTGCATGAGACCAGTAATACTCTGTTGTTCCTTTCATGTTGGCTTCGAAATCAACATAGGCATTGCCAATCTGACATGTGAATTCAATCAAAAGAACTAATATATCGCTAAATAGCTAACTTTTTGATAATTTTGTTCGTATAGATGTTGATCAGATGAGAAAACTTACAGCGATTCCTTTCAAGTTTATAGTACTAATCGTCTCGTCTGAGTTGTTGTTGTGAAGAAGTATAAGCTGAGCAAGTTGAGGGATGTAATGTCCCGCGTAGCTCTCTCCAATAAGGTAAAAGTCACTAGGTTTATATTCTGGAAAACATTCGAGCCAATAGACTAGAAAGGTGTAAGAATCACGAGCTGTTGTTCTGTCTCCGCTAAAATTGAAGTCAGAACTTGTGTTTGTATATGAAAATCCAACGCCAGCAGGTGATTCGAGAAATATTATGTTGGCCTCTGATGAATGAAATGTTAAATTTTCATTAGTACTACTAGTTTGTGTGTAGTAAAAACAATGACTTTAAATTTGAACTTCTTTTGATTGACTCACCAGATATCCATGAAAATTGATTCCTCTGTAGAGTTCCATCTTTGTTAACTCTAAATGGACCAAGTTCACCAAATGCTCCTCCTCCAAGTGAGGAACAACCTGGCCCTGCTTGTAACAAAATGTTTATTAAATGATCAACAACGATATACTCTGTGTTATCTTACAAGTGAGATCTTGGGAAGGTCGTGCGTATGCAGACCTTATCACAGATAAAAACCCGACATAAGATACATTCCATTTTACCACTATATGAAATTACTAAATAGTACTTCAAAAAATACAAAAAAAGAAGCTAACCTCCATTGAGCCATAAGACAAGAGGCTTAGAAGCAGAATGTGAAGGCGATTCGACGAAATAATAAAACAAAGCTCTTCCAGCACTTGAATCAACTGTAACATATCCTGAATACTGGTTAAAATCTACATCTTCAGGTTCACCAGGCAATTTTTCAATTTTATCACTCTCTTTGAGTGAGTTTTGATGTACTGGTGAAGTCCTTTGTGACACACTTCTACTACTAGTAGTTTTTTCTATGTTTTGTTTGAAATAATGAGAAATTGGTTTTAGGCTTTTAGGTTTATAACAATGCACTAAATTAGATAAAGCTAATAAGGTTAGGAAAAACAAGTGGAAATATGGTGTTTTAACCATTTTTAATTTGTGTGAGAAATGATTGATAACAAGTATAAATATTCATATTGACACATTTAAATAAATGACTAAGGTTTTTAAATTTTGTGTCCGGCCAATATTATTAAATATTAATATTAATGATCGTTTTGTTCTTGTTTATTTGGAAATCTCTAAGCTCACTATTTTGTTTTGTTTATAATGTACTCCCTGAATTAGTTGAATATTTCTTAGGCATTTTGATGCAGTGGACGGCTCAATAATATTTTTTAGTGTTAGAATTACAACGATTAGTGACATCGTCCGTTCTAAACCCCACGTTACTAAAAATAATTATACAAAACTATTAATTTTTCTTGTCGTATATATTTTTTTCAAAGGCAGTTATATTCCCTGTAATCAGTCTGTAAACTTTGTCATTTTTTTTGTAAGCCATATTTCTTTTTGTTTATTGACGTAAAAAGTTGAAAACGTCTTTGTAATTAGTATTTTTGTTGTTTGGAGGAGTTTATCATCCCAATATGGAGTTTGATGATGCGTAGTTTTGGATAATCTGTCTCCATATTTTGAATTTAATTATTATTAATAAAGTTTTGTATAATTTAATACACACTATTTTTTTAATCTCCAAAAAGTTGAATATTATGTCTGAATCAACATTGAAAACAAGATAGTTTAACCCTTGTGCTTTGAATCTCAGTACATAAAACAGTAACTGAGAAAATGAAGGACGATGCTTCACTCTGTGGATTTAGTACCACTAATTATCATTTTAATATGATTTCAACTAATTACGAAATATTATACTCACAAGTAGAGGGAATTAGAGCAATTTGGAGCTAAACAAATCTCACACTCTCCCACCCCACCAACAATTAAAGTAGCCCAATTCTAGCTCAAGAAGAATTTCAACCTACAAAGAATAAATTGGCATGGGGATGCAGACCAAACAAACAATAAATTAATATTAACACACTACTGTTAGCGTGCAGTACTCGCCATGATCTTTATTGTTTTTAAATAACAAAAGGTGTGAGGTCAGCTTTCACACCTTAGATTAGTTCCACAGATATCTGTTGCCGCCCACCAGATACACAACTATAGGTATCATAAAAGATAGGACATATGAAAAGAAATCACCTAGTGTTTTTGGTTGAACTTGAGACTCAATGTTCTCAAGCTGATTAATTCATTTGCCACTGGGCCACACCCTCGCGCGTGGTACTCGCCATGATTTCATTGTTGCAAAGGCAAATTTCTCAATCTCTGCAGCTTCAGAAAAATGGGAGCTAACAACTATGGTTTACAACTTCAAAGCATTATGCAACAAGTGAACGTGTGGGTTGGTCAATATTAATCCCATATTATTTAGGATCTGAACCATAAAAAGAACTGAGACATTAATAACAGAAGATGCTTGGATGAGTTAGCCCTCCTTCCATAGAGCTGTTTATGTTAGTATGGTGCAAAATTATGAGCTGCCATCACATTCCATGCAGATAGTTTAAATGGAGCATGGGATTTCAGTAAAAGAACACAAAAATCAACACATTATGCACTATAAGGAATATGGCTAATATTAGATAAATACAAGTAGCCTTGATGTTGCTCTTCGAGGAAATTTGTGTTGGGAGTATGAACCGGGAGGGGACCGGCTTTTGTCAATTCTGAAGACAATAGGCTTCAAGCCATGTAAATATTACAGAAAATATAAAGCAAAAATAAGGGGATATATCTACATATGGAACAATTACAGTGGAAAGATCCTATGCTAGGAAGACAGCCTTACCTCACAAGAAATGTTGGCTAGACAAGTGGGTAATACCTCCCCACGACAAAAGCCGTCTTCTCATAAGCTGTGTCAGTTAGATCCCACACTTATACGCTTCTACACGGAAATGCCACAAAGATCTCAAAGTACTTCACAGTGTTGAAAATGCAAGTATGAAAAGCTCTTAATTAGCTTTGTCATAGCAAAGATGCCAATGGAAACCAGAGCTTAGCCAAGCGTGTGAAGATGCAGCTATTACTGTAAGTAACATATAAACTATATTAGAGAGACATGCACATCAATCATTTTAAACATGTCTGTCTTTATGTGTTATGGACTATGATGAAAAATATGAACTTGGAAAACCTTTTTTACCAGAAAATACCAGGAGTCATACTGCAAAATCTTTAGACTTTTTGGACTTGCTCGTGAACTTCTAATGCTTCCAGAACGCTGCTTACCCACCTGCACCACGTGACTTCATAGCATCAAGTAGATCAAAATGTAAGCGTAACTGACAAACACATAATGGGAAGTGGAAACAAATATATAGTCCCTGCCTCCAATATATCTCACTACATCCCTAAAAGAGTCAGCAGGAGAGGTAATACTCCCATGGGTCAATGAGCAAATCAGCAGATGGTCTTTGCCCCAATTAAGAATCGGGTCCTATCACAAGTACTCATACTTAGCAGTTAGAAAAAAACAAAGAACCTAACACTTGAAATCTGGTGCTTGACAAGAAAGATTATCCACCACATTCTGCATGATCATTCACCAAGCCACTCAACCCTAGCTCCTAAATGCTTAAGCTTCCTTAATGGAATAACTTCAGTGCTAACATTTGGCTAAAATTTAGTCTGATTTTTATTTGATAGAAGGATGAAACACAAATATTCAAATTGTACTTGTACTTTCCAATTCACAACATCACCAATTTACTCAGCACATACCCTACTAATAAGATGGGAGTTTAGATTGCCAAGACAAGGGGCATAAGAAAAAGAGGATAGATACCAGCAGTGCCTTGCCCTTCATAGACAAGAATGTGATAAAGAGATACATGGAACGAGAATTTAGAATGTATCGCTTGATCATTCTCCTGAGCAATTGAGTGTTTATACAGACATCTAGTCAAAATTAGGGACATAACTACAAATAAATAATATGCGTAATTGATTCTATCTAATATACACTATTCTCATAGAGAGTCGAACAAGGAGAAAATAGTCTCTTTTAAAGTTAATAGAATGTTATCCTTCACTAAAAGCTACTTACTAAAATATTAACTTACAAAATAGTAGCAGTAGTAGCAGTAATTACCAACATATCAACTGTAATCCCACAATCGGGGTCTGGGAGGGTGGTGTGCACGCAGCCTTACCCCTACCTTGCGAAAGTAGAGAGACTGTCCCCAATAGACCCTTTACTCCAATAAAGCATTATCAAAACCAATAAGGAAAGGAAATACCATAGTGAAGCAACCATATAGAAATAATGGAGAAAAGAAATGGTAGCAACAACAAACAGTACAATAACCAAGGCAAAAAAAACATGTAAGGATAATATCGAAGCATAAGAAGTAGTAATTACCAATTTAATGAAGTACTATGGCATATTATGAGCCACTATTAAGACAGAAGAAAAATGTAGAAATAGGTAAGAATACAAAAGGATGGGTATCTTAGAACTTCTGTAGAGTTTTGAAGGTGAGCTCTTGAAAGAAGTGAGTCTCATTTAACATTGAGCTCCATAATATTGAAAAGGTTGAACAAATAACATTATGAATGGTTACAGGAAGGTTAAAATTTCTAAGAGACAACCCTATGCAGAGGAAAGCTAAGTCTTACGAATGGTATCTGGGATAATTCTCACTGGTTTATTGTATAATGTAAATAGAAATTACACAGAAAGGGACAAACAAATAATATATGATCCTTATTCCGTAGATACTACTTTTGAAGAAAGAAAATACAAGGACAAGGACCAGAATAAAGTATAGTTTTCCATTTGCTGCTTTATACTCTTCTCACAGCCAACTCCTTCCATATGACAGTGAATAGTCACTTCACAGCAAAAGAGATCATACCAATTACATGAGGCAAACATAGATGCTGAAATAGCAGTTTTTGTATTGGAAGTAGCACTGTTCTTCTTGCAGAACAGAGTCAAAGTATCTTATAATATTAGGGACAACCAGAAAGGAAGAAAAGTCACAATCAGAAAAGCAGAATAAAAGACTTAGATCAACAAGTTACCCTTCAAGACCAGGACTTGTTGGATGGTATATATTTCTGAACCCAAGTTTTTTAGCTGCAGAAGCTGTTGTCTCCCCAATACATGCAACAGCATTGTCCCACTGTTTCGATGCAGTAAGATTAGCCCATACCCTGTCAAATAACCCAGCAGAAGGAAAAAGGAATGAGAAAGGAGAAAGAGAATAAACCCTCTAAAAATATAAGGTAGAAGGATGAAGAACATAAGGATACAATTCTGTTCCCTGGCTCAATGAACAATGTCTGAAAACATCTGTCTAATATTTTCTAGCATGTTGGTGGAATTACAGTCATCAGCTATAGAATTAGTGCACTTGCTTAAGCCAATATTAGATATCAACCTGTCATCCATCTACTTTTGCTATAAAAATGAATAATTTGGAATATCGTACCTGAGGGCAGAAGGAGATGCTACAGTAACAACGGGAACAGAGAGTGCTAGTTCAAGAAGATATTGATCAACGTGATTGACTGGTGCCTGCAAGAAATGGAAAGGTCATAGGCAGCAGGATGAAATCTAATTAGTTTTCTCTCAAGAGAAGGATCCAAGATGTGGTGCTCTATCTGAACTTTGACCAAATGTCAGGAAAAGATGACAAGTGACCCTCTTTTTCAGGGCAAGTGTGTTTTATCAAATTTGCAAGCACGGTGGTCTCTTGTGAGTAAAAATGAATTTTCTTCTCCAATTTGGCAATAGAGAAATATCATACCGTTGTGTAAGTGTTCAGCCGAGTAACCTCGAATCCCCGCCCAGAAAGTCCTTCCTCTGAAATGACGGAGCCATATGTCAGTTTAAAACTACTCAAAATACTTCTATATTCCGAGGAAAATTTGCATACTAAACATGAACTATCAAGGTGAGACAGTTGCAAAATATCGGATGAATGAGAATCTTAAACAGATTATGACCATGAGGAAAGATAATGAGCTAAGACTTTTGTGGTTAATCTGTTTCTTTTGTTCTTCCTTTTCAATTTTTTTCTGAATAATGGTTTACAATAGAAAAGGCACCTCCACGGAAACTATAGATCCCTACAGAACCAGAAAAAATCAGAACGAGAATACAAGGAAAAAAATCTCTGTACGAAATCAGATAGATGGGAGAATTAGGAGAGACAGAAACATAAAGAGATGGAGTAATATGCACACACCGATGTCAGTGCTGGCTTTTGCTGAAGCAGGATAGAGAACAGTGCACTTGTCATTTCCATTCTTTGGAAGCTCTAAAGCTAAAACCTTGCCAGTTGCTAAAAATGCAAATAGAATGAAATTTTCAGTCACTCAGGCAATAACATAACGTCAGTCAATTTTTTACTGCAGAACAGTTTGCAAGGAAAAAAGGTATTTAAATGAATGACAAATGCAGTGTCATCCCTGATGCACATGTGTGCCTTATGCTATTTCTAAATGTCAAAAGAGCAAGTGGGAAGTTTACTGAATACCCTTCGATGGTGCAAATGCTATATCAAGATACTGCTTTGAAGACTGAACAGCTTCATCAAATATGCTGGCTGTACCAGATCCAACAACTCCTACTCTGACAGATGGGGTCCCAGCAGCTCTAAGTGATAAATTGGAATAAGTATGAGGGACCAGAGACAGCAAAAGTAAATATAGATCATCTAGACAGCTTGAAGAATTTGAGGCTTCTTTCAACCAATAAACAGTAATGAAAAACATATATAGTAATACTTCATATTTTGGGGAATTAATTATTGTACCATCTTTAGTTCAATATTTCATTTGACAACATAAGTACACACATAACAGGACACACTCTAATGACTCTCGCTTTTTGTGTATGCTGACAATCAACTGAGAGTCTTTTATACAAGTTTCAATGCTTCATTTAGGAAAAAGTATACAGTTGATGGATGGAAGGTTCAACCAGAACTTGGGGTTGATGATAGTATGTTATGATCCTATTGCAATTGAGTCTCACATTGGTTAAATGGGGAAGCTGATGTAGGACTTATATAGCTTTGGATTTCTCACCGAAAAACTAGCTTTAGGGTGTGGTTCTCCCTAGGTTGTACCCACTGCCCTTCGTGCCTTGGATGGTGATGCCAATATTGTAGTGTTGCCCAGGGTTAGAAATGGTCTAGCGCACACAGCCGTCGAGGACGACCAATGCAGAGCGTGGTGGTTTGTTATGATTCTATAGCAAGGTATGGGACTTGAGTCCCACACCGGTTTAATAGGGAGTTGAAGTGGGACTTGTATAGCTTTGTGTTCTCCCACCTCAATAAATACTTTCTTGGGTGTGAATCTCCCTAAGTTGTATCGTAATGCTTAGCAGGTGCTATTTGTCACATAAACACATCAATTCAGTGGATAATCGAACTTAATATGCCAATAACCATATAATATAGGAAGTATTTGTACCTCAGGACAATTGGTCTTTCTCAAACTTGTGAAAGTCAAATGAAAAATCTTCAACGAGTAGATAAGATTCTCAAACATGCAGAGAAGTGAGAACATAGTTTTAAAACCCGATTTGTCTACACAAGCAAGCAACAACGTTTTTAAACACTGCAATGACTTGTTTTACTGACAAGTCCAACACAAAATGACTAAATTTAACATCAGATCTTGTAACTTTCTCGGCATTTTTTTATATTTTTAAAGCCAACTTCACAGATATATTCTCCAACCAGCTATCCATAATATCAAATAAATCATTTTCGTCTTTGGTAAAACTTACCAATGACTATAGCCTAATAGCCTATAGTCAAAGTGATCCTCCTATTCAACTAACAAAGGAATTGTACTAAAGACTAGTCAAGAAGATAGTTTAGTTATTTAAAATCAGAAGGTGAAGAACGTCAGACAAAATTAACCCTCTTTACTGGTTAATTCAACCTAAACTTACTTCCAAGCATCAAGAAAAACCTTTCCCGCCTCTGGTGAAGTAATGATAATCCAGTCGAACGTGGCCTCTGTTATCACAAGAAGAAATGGGGAAAAACATTAGAGACAGCAGATAACATGTTAAGCTGTTGGTTTCACCAAATCTGGTGAGGACTTTCAAGGGTGTAGAACTGATCAATCATAAAAAGTTTGCTGATATAAGTTGTGATCGAAGACCACTAAATAGTTATTTACAACAGAAGGACAGAAGTGTGCAAATACTCAAACCAAGCTTCCCTGTTACTGTCTCTGCTTCATTGTAGCACGAACGTCCGCTCTTGCAATCGACTACAATATGTTGATAGCAAGAAGGAACAGTTTCTATATGTAGTCCTCTGTATAATGCTTTTAGATCCTAACTGCGTAAGTCTTCTATTATGGTATCTTCATCTACTTTTACTTAATATGCTGGCTGGTGCTGGCTTACACACTTTATGTACCTAATATTAGTAGTAAGTCATGGTGTTCTCATGTTATTCCAATTATTAATTCTCGTTTACTTTGTTATGAATCCATCAATTGCTTTAAATGTGAACTGTGAGATTTATCCAATTGTCTCCGTTTTAACCGCGAGAGCAATACCATAATGAATGGTATTACATTCTAATGTTTGTATTTAAATCTCAAATTATTTCTTTAAACAAAGATCTGTTCATGGTTTGACAATTTAGAATTCAACTATTTTTTTAATTAATCCAAGTGAGAGGAATACGATAACCATTAGATGGTTTTGAATATTAATCACATCATAGGCACTAGGTCCTTATTGGAAAGAATTTGTAAGGCCTGCAGCATATAAGAGAAATCAAAGAGCAACTTAAGGCCTGCAGCAATTAAGAGAAATCAAAGAGCAACTCTCCTTTTTGTTTGTCTTATAACACTGTTCATATTTTATTGATTTTTTTTTCTATTAAGCCAAAATACATAATTTTACTGAATACAAATGTTACTCTTATATATCATCAAGCACAATTACGTAGTAACTAATAGTGTAGGTCGTTGTCTTTCAGGAAATAAAACCCACCTCAACTTTTAGAAACTTAAGCGTAACTGAAAAATTAGAACTGCATATACTCTAGAGTAGGTAAGGACTCATGCAACGCACATCGTGATTGCTGACGCACTCAAGCTTGTGTCCACATCACATTCGTTGTATTTCACAAGGAGGGAGTAATAAAGGTGATATTAGTACTCTTCTCAGCAATCACTCTAGTAACGAAGTAATGCATGGAAATGCAAATAAACAAAATAATTACTATAGCCTTGGGCATTACATAAATGACTGTATGGTTTATACTTATAATAGCAATAAAAAGAGAAGTAATGGAAGTACTTGGCTTGTTTGCATATATATGCAATGCTAATATCTCAAAGCAATGACCTTGATATGCTATTGTTCAGAAAATGTCATCTCCATAGTCTATAATTTTTCGTGAAGCCAACATAAAAAAGAAGGCCACAAAGGTGGTAATGTGTAACACCTATTTATATTAAGTTTGAGTTCTGGGTCAACTTCAAACAATCATAACTCCTAGCTCAGGATGAGTAAAGTGTGCTATAAGATACCGTAGGAAAGATCTTTGAATTGTCTTTCCAACACCACCGAGTTTGCTCAATTTCGAGTTCTTATGGGGGAGATATGCCCATTTGAAGTTGCGCTGTCTAGTCTAGATAAGAAAAGTCAAAACTGAATTTTAGGAGGGTATTATGGTCTTTTCATTACCCAATAAAATCATTTCATATTTAGTAAGTTATTTGGGGTCTAAACTGAGTTAGTTCAGTTTACACAATTAAGAAATACACTAGGCCTTTGAGAGAAGAGAAAGGTCAAGTGTTCTTGCAGATTTCTTGCGGAATCGAAGTCATTTCGCCAAGGATTGATCCCTAAAGAGGTATGTGAGACTTTCATAGCATTGGGTTCTTTCACCCATGCGCAAATCATGTTTGTTTCAGCGAAATTCATTCTAGAAAGTTGAAAGTATGATGTTTCTTGAATTATGTTCTTGAAATTGGCTTTAGTTCTTGAGATTTGGTGGGATTGTTGAGTTCTTGAAGGAATGTGTCGATTTTAGAGTTGTTATGAGTTAGGATCGTGTGTACATATTGTAACATCTCGTAACTCAAAATAAATAGGAATAAGCAAAGAAACTAAGAATAATCATTGTTGGAAAGAAAAGAGTGAATCTGAAAATTTTCTAAGTTCAAGAAGTGAGTTTTGATCATTTTCAAATGGAAATAACTTCTAGCTCGAGGAGTTAGAGGTAGTTCTGGGATTGTTTACAAGATCTTTTAAACGGCGCCAAGTTTGCACGATTTTGATATCGTATGAGGATATATGCCTTTTGAAAGATGGGTTGTTGAAGCAAAGAAAGTCCAATGCGGATTTAAAGAAGGGAAAACTACTCTTTTTACCATTTATTTCCTAATACATTTTAAGGGTTTAATTGGGGTAAAAATAAGTTTTAGTTTAGATGAGAAAAGTTCTTTTACGCTTAGGGCTTGGGAGATAAGTGAAGAGAAGAAGGATAAAAGAGAGAGATAAAGGTTTCGCCAAGAACACCAAGGGATTTTGAGTGGAATTCGTCGGGGGTGATTCCTATCAACGTATGTGAGCTCTTTCGTGTTGGGATAATTCATCCGCACACCAATCTTGTTTAAGTTCAGAAGTTTTAGAATTGATTACATGACTAGAAGTGAGTTTCGGTTCAAAAGTTTTAGAATTGATCACATGACTAGAAGTGAATTCTTGATAATCTCGTCGAATCCCTTTGGTTGAGTTGATTGCATGCCCATTGATGTTGGTTAGTAGTTTCCGATGTGATTTTTGAGTTAAATCTGATGGGTATTGAAGGTATTGATGATCCTAGGGGTTTGGGGATGAAACCATGGAGGTTTAGGTGATTTAGGGCCAACAAGCAAGTTGAAAAATTCATCAGACGCACCTGGGCAAGACCAAGCAAGTTGCGCCTACATTGCACCAAAAGAGGGTTTCAGTCAACTTGGGCCTGGTGCGGCGCACAACCAGTGCGCCAGAACCAAGCCTTAGTCAATTGAGGCTGGCGCGGCACGCCACTAGTGCACCCGAATCGGCAATTTTTGCCCAGTTTTCATAGTTATAACCCTTTTAAGTCCTTCTAAGGTACATTAACACCTTTCGATTATTCTAATTACTTCAAATGATTTCTAAACACACTAAAGAACGCAAGTCATAACCTTGAATCCACAATCTAATTCAAGGAAAATTAAGATCAAAGTCGAAGGATTTAAGAGTTAAGTCTTGAAGTTAAGAAGCAAGTCAAAGTAAAGTTTCTAAAGATTTTCAAGAGTCTTTATTAAATGTTTTAACTTCTTTTGAAGGCTCAAGTTTCAAGTCAGAGTAAAAAGTAAAAGTTGAAGTCTTTCCTTTCAGAAATATAACGGAACTAAGAATTCCCTAAGAGTTGAGTAGGGTCAAGAGTTTCAAGTCAAGCAAAGAGTAAAGAGTAGAGTTCAATTCTCAAAGTTATAAGAGAACTAAGTATTCCATGAAAGTTTATAAATGTTTTCACATTTAAGTTAAGAACAGAAACAGAGATTTTCAAAGAGCTTTCGAGTTAGTTTTCAAAAAAGAGTAATCACTTTCTAAATAAAGCAAGAGAGGAAACTGAGATTTTCAAGATAGCATTTAAGCTAAGTTTTGAGCACTAATCTCAAATCACAGAAGTCAGTATGTTTTTAAAAACATAAGAGCTAATATAATGATATTTTTGGGAGCAGTAGTGAGCACTGATATGGGGGAGAGTTCTAATTACTTTCGGCCCCCATAAATCATGTAGCCACTATTGGTACAAAAGGGTCATACTTTTTAGTTGATTCCTTTAGTGCTATTTAGCATAGACTAGTAGATCCATTAGGCAGTTCAAGTTCTATATCGACGGCAAGGTATAGGACAGACCTGGCAGCGTGAGGTGAGGCAAAACACTATATCATCACTCTAGCTCTTACATGATAGTTGCCGGTTAGAGAAACTTCCACAGAAGTTAAATATATTTATATATATACAACAGTTAATTGTATTTTACATACATCTTAGAGTTATTCGTACCCTTATACACATCTAGAATTGCCAGTATGTTTTCAAATAGTTTTTCTTTATATTGCAGTTGTGTTTAAATTGCTTTATATTGAAAAAAGTCAGTAATGTTAAGTTGAGTCAGGTAAGTTCTTCAGTTTCTTTCCGACTATTTCTAGCCTATGTTGTGTAGCATTCCAACTCGCATACTCGTACATTCAATGTACAAATGTCAGTTTGCCTGCATCATCTTATGATACAGACGGAAGTACCCAGGATCGGCATCCAGCGCCTCGTTGATTCAGTTTGAGCACTCGGAGTCTGGTGAGCCTCCTTGCATTTCGAAGACTCTTTTATATTTTTCTAGTCCTTTCAATTATAGTATGTTGCGTGATTTGTCCCAACATTCATCTAAGTATTATAGAGGCATCATAGATAGATAGTCAGTCAGTCAGACAGTTTAGATTTGAGTCTCCATTTATTTACATTTCAGATGTTTTATCATGAGACTTAAGTGTCATTTTGTCTAAGACAGTTATTTTAAGTATTTCTTATGAGAATGTTTTCTCGTTTATATTGAGTTATGTATTTCACTGAGTTAAGTGAGCTAGGCCAAGGATTCACTCAAGGCCAACAATGGTCATTGGGTGCCGGTCACGTCCGAGGTGTAGGCTTGGGGCACGACACATATATTAGGTATCTGAATCTAAAGAGGAAATTTAGAAAAAAAATCTAGCTTAGGCTAATTGGGGTGAGAAAACGAAGAAGGAAAAAGTTGAGCAGGTTTCAACACAAAAGTCCGCGGACTTGCTCCCCCAGTGCAAAAAATCACCTCCGCGTCACGGAGGAGACGCGGACTCCTTTGTTTCAAAAATAAATTTCGCGATCAAATATTTAAATGCATCTCTATTTCGCGTACTTGTTTCCAAACGGTAATTTCTTGATCGCTTCTCATGTTTAACTATCTAAAAAAACTTCTAACATCATGAGATCTTTCCTATCGCAAATCACAATCTTACATTCATAAATTCAAATTCAAGGAAAGTTAAGAGCTAAGTCAAGAGAGTTTTAGAGTCCTTTCAAAAAGTCTTTTGGAAATGTTTTAAACTTGTTTTCAAGACTTGAGTTTTGAGATAAGTATAACAAATGAAGTTCATTTCTTCAAAAAGAGTATATGAGAACTAAGTATTCCCATAGATTAAGTGTTTTTACATTTAAATAAGAAAGAAAACACAGATGTCAAAGAGAGCCTTTCAGCTAGTTTTTGAGTAATATCTCAAACCACAGAAAGAATTTTGTTTTTAAACATATGAGTTGAGTATTTTGGAAGTAGTATTGAACACCGATATGGAAATGAGTTTATAATAACTCAAGTCTCCATAAACCATGTAGCCATCATGGATAGAAAAGGTCATACTTTTTAGATGATTCTTTAGTGCTTTTTATCATAGACTAGAGGATACTATATCCCAACAAGTTATTGGACAGTTCTGGCAGCGTGGGCGAGACGTTGTATCATCGCATAACTCATAATGATGGTTGTTGGCTAGGGAGTTCTCCCACCGAATTGTATTACTGTATATATAAATTAAGTTGTTATTATAGTTGTTTTAAATACATTGTATTGTTTAAATGTTTTATATAAACTGCATTTTTACTGTTGTTTATTTTTGCGTTGAGTTAAGTATCCATGAGTTAAGTAAAGATGAGGCAAGTGTTTCTTTCAAAATTTAGTTCAAGCTTATGTTATGTTTAGTTTTCCCCTCGCATGCTCGTACATTCAATATAATGATACCATTTGACCTGCATCGTTTTATAATGCATATACAGGTAATCAAGATCAGCATCCAGCGCCTCGTTGATCCAGTTGAGCACTCAAAGTCAGTTGGTGAGCCTCTTTGCTTTCCGGAGGATCCCTTTGGTTATGTTTGCTTTATTGATTTTGATTATTTCGGTTGTTAGGATGATCGGGGGTATTATCCCGACCTCTTAGTATCTAAAGGCTTCATAGACATTTAGATATGAGTTCTTTAATATGATATTTTAGTTGTTTGATATTGAGACTTGAGTTGCCATTTTGGCTAGTTGAATGTTTCTTTTGAGATATTCTAAGTTTATTTCATGAGTTTATCTTTTGAGACTGTTTCAAGTTATTTAAGCTTCCTCTAAGTGTTAGCCAGGCCAAGGTTCGCTTGGGGCCTCTCAAGTGCCAGTTTCAGCCAGGGTGTAGGCTTGGGGCTTAACATATTGTATCCACCCCAAACAAACAAAAAGCAAAGAAAATATTAATGCTCATAACAATTTCAATTTTGCAATTTCAATAATTGAGTAACCATACATATACTTGAAAAAAATTTCATTTGACCTTGAAATCTTGGGAAATTGTATTTAAAAGAAAGAGCAACTATCTGTTTTGTTTAGAATTCTAGTATAGAGCACCAATCTAACCTTTAAAACAAATTGTCTGTAGGTAGGATATTTTGTGACAAAGGAAATCAAAGGCCATTAGAAGAAATGAGCTAGAATTCATACAATGAAGGGAAATGAATAACTCCATAGAGATAAATATACAGATGCTCAACAATGAGTCTCAGGCAAGCAAATATGAACCATGATTTCCAAACCAAAGCACAAATTGCAAGAGCCTACCAGTTAATAAAGAAGTGAGCCTGTCTAGATCAGGTAAGTGCATATGCTGAATGAGAGGAAGCTCAAGAGAATCAATCCCATGTCTGACCTGTTAAGCATGAAAAAGAGGGAAAACATAATTGACGAAGATGCAAAATTTACAACTTTCTAGAGAGAAATCCCAGATAAAAAGTTGTGTCCCCACGTTTACTAAGTCTAGATCACCTTGACCTTTGGTGTTAGAAACTTGGTCCCATTAAAAAAGTTGTTTGTTCTCATTCATGGTGATTTCTTATATATCTTGTACGTGATTCAGGAAAAGAATATGAAATTCCTGTCACGTGTTTGCTTCTTTTCTTCCCAAGTAGAAAGTGAACAAAGATGTATTGCCAACAAGACAGTGATTTTTATGAACTTGTGTGCTTGCTTTGACATAAGACATTTACCAAAAAATAAGTCAGATTTTGAGGAACTTTTTGTTGAGGATAACACTTTCATGATTTTTTTGAGTACTAACGTGATAATAACTTGTAACTTTTTATTGGAAAAGATCTGAAATTAAGAGTTGAGAAATGGAGAAATATTTCTGGCAACAAAACATCAGAAAATGACTAATTCTCATAATTTTTCCGAAGATATCTCCTTCATACCGAGCACACCATGTTGAAAATCCAGGATGCAAGAAATGAATCTATAATAAATAGGCATGAACATGATTTAGTGCTCTTCACTACATCCTTATTTAAGACTTTGTTGAATCAAATCCACAAAATACAATCTTTTAAGCTATGCGTCTAAATTCATGCCTAATATCCTTCACAGTGCCGCTAAACCAAATGCTTCCTGATCTCAAGACTAGTTATCATTTCACTCTTCCCTTTCTCCACCATATCCAGGGGAAAAGGTAGACCGTTGGCTACAGGTTCTGCCAAACCCAGTAATTTGATTCAAAAACACAAAATTTGTCTTAAAAACTCATTATATATCTCTAGATATTATTCGTTTAGAATCTAGAACGCATAAACTTCAAATCCTGGTTTCTCCTCTATCATATCATTTTATCATCCTAGAAATGCAAGTGATCAGCAACTACAAAGTTAAACTTACTTAAGCATTTGATCAAACATTTAATGTGCTACTTCCTTTATACCAATGTAGCTACAAAAAAAAAAAAGAAGCCAAAATTCTCTCTAATATATCACTAACGAGCACTGAACCACCACGAAACAACCACAAAACCTCTAGAACTTCGAGATAATAACATAAAATTCCAATTAAAACTCGAAATTGAAGAACCAGCAAATAATTGATTGAGTACCAGAGCATTGATGAGCTTGCCGTTCTTCCCGCGTTCTCTGGTTACAACAACTTTCGGCTCCTTCGTCGAACACGAAACGGTGATCCATGAAAGTGAAACGCAAGCGCCGCCCCTGAATGAACGACGTCCACAACTCCGCCGCTGCAGCGTGGTGGAAGACGACGACGTCGTCAACGGAGGAGGAGAGAAGGAGGAGAGAGAAGACATTTTGTGGAACGCGTAACTGCCAGCTGTAATCCTGTAACCGATTTTAAACTGTAACTTTTTTAATCATTAGTCATTAGTCAGCACATCCCCTAGTTAAGTAATCTCTAATCTCAAAATCTTTAATTTAATTAAAGTATTAGTATTCGTATTAATTAATTTTCAGCAGGACAGATGTCAAAGCTGGATGGATAAGAAATTGTGCTACTGATACGTGTCCCGATAGTGGGGCCCGTTATCTGCTGTGACCTATCGCCATTATACGCAATGATGGTGTTCTACTTTACAGTAGTGATCAGGTGTTCTGCGAGGATAGAAAGATCTTAATCCAATCCGTTAATTTGAATGAAGCGACAATTAGAAGGCAAATCAACGGTTGTGATAAGGATGTGGCTTTGGTAGGAACAGTGTCTTAGGTGTGTATCCCATGATGCAACATATTAAAATAAATAATTAAATTTGATTTCTTTTTGGGTCTTATTACCAATAATGTGGGGGAGTTAATTAATTAACAAAGGATGTTTTTTTTTTTTCAATAAAGTGATTCTAGTATCATTTTTTCCTCTTTTAGTGAGGCAAAAGTCATGTTTGGAATTGTTTAATCTTTGCTCATCATAATCACACCCAATTTAGTTAGTTTTTTTTTTACCGAAAAGTTTGGATATGTATGTTTAAACTTAACAAAATTACATATTTAGCCCTCTAAGTTTGGAATGTTGCTATAAAAATTTTAAATTTGAATAGTCTATTTAAAGAGAATATTTTTTTTTATGTGAATTTAAATTTAATTTAGGCTCAATGTGACAACCAAATACTTAGAATTATCTACCCTTGTTGGAGTTGGTTTTTCCAATGAAAAATTCAAATTTAATTAAGTCACGATATGTTAAACACTTGAATAATTTAGCCTTGTTATAGTTAGTTTTAAGGAAAGATCAAATTAAATTAAGCCTCGATATGTTAAAAAATCAAAATCGATTTAAGAAAAGATCTTTTCGGTTCAATAAAAAAGATAAATTCTCAGATTATCAAATTCAAGGTCAACACATCATATTGTAGTGGTTGTTAAAATATTGAGACATGGTTTATAAATGATCGAGAAAATGCCCAACCCCCCCCCCCCCTCCAATCTATAGCCGGATTTCCAACTACACACTCATATTTTACGGAGATCTTATCACCCTTTTAAATTTTATAAAACTGAAACTATTACCTCCCTGAACGCTTAGCTGGCAAAATGGGTGTATCTCACTCTCTTTGAGAGAGTGAGCACAAAAATTTAATATTAAAATTTTATTTTTAATATCTATTTTTAAGAATATATGTTTTTATTTATTTATTTATTGTCTTCTCCATAGCAATAAAGATCAAATTTCTCCACCATTCACCATCTCTAAACCATCATTGCCACCACCATTTTCACCGGATTCACCATGGTTGATTTCACACAAGCTCCTAAAATCTCATGTAAGAATTTTTTATAAATCATTTAAATCAATTAAAAGTAAAATGAGATCTATTTATATCACCTAAAAATGAGATTTGGATCATATTAGGGAAAAAAATCAATTTAGGTTTACATCAAACTCAATTGAACTCTCAAATAAGATTTTTATTTTATTTTATAGATCTTTTAATTATCAATCTCAAATCTCAAAGCAACCAATTACAAGTTTCTTCCTCATTTTTTTCGAAGAGAATTTGCACTTGCTCTTCCTCTCTATTTTGCTCCCCTCATTTTTTTAGTTTTCCTCTCCCACTGCTACCAGTTAAAAGCTATCATTGTTGCTTCCTCCGACGAAACTTCACCATTGTCGCTGCCTCCGACAAAACGCCACCATTTTCACTGTCTTCGACGAAACGCCACTGCTGCCTCCGGCGAAACTCAAAACACCAGTAAAAACCCTCCCGCACCTCCTTTCATCTCTCTCTTGTTCGTCATAATCCAATTTTGATGGACTTTGGTGTTTAAAGTAATGGTGAAATTACTTTAGAAATTTGAAGGAATTGGGAAAGAAATTGCTTTATAATTTGAAGAAATTGGAGGAGTATAGGAAAAACGAAAAGGGATTATAAGAAAATTAAAAAAAATAATTAAATAATTAAATTTTCACGTGTCGAATGCGTGAAATTCACAGATCAATATAGATATGGTTATGACTTTTCAAGGATATAACTTTTTTAGTTTTAAACAGTTCAGAGGGGTGATAGGACCCTCATAAAGTATGAGTGTGTAATTGAAAATTCGGCTATAGATTAAGGGGCTTTTGACCATTTTCTCTAAATGATCGTTGTGGTGTTGCTAACTAATTTATTTTCCTCTTTTGTCCCATAAAAATAAAAGTTTTTTTTTCATAGGATGAAGCTCATCACATTATATCGTATTTCTTTGGGGGGTTTTACTTCGTACTGGTTTATGAGGCTTGACTAGTTTGAATTCATATTGAAAAATTATACTTCAAAATAAAACCTTTCTTACTAAAGGCGACTTCATTTTTAGGGAAATCTGAAAACTCTAGTTAGTTAAAGATGAAAGAATCTTTACTACTCTATACAATGCAGATATCAAATAATATATCGAAGATAAAATTAAAAATATAGGCATAATAAACAAACATAACCCTTAATTTGGCGTCAGTTGGCAACTACGGCCCTTAACTTTAGATGTGTACAGGTAGGCACTTAAACTTGTATAAAATTGAACAAATTGATGCATTCATACTACATGGCACCCTACATGAAAAATTTGTGTCATATGTGACG
Source organism: Solanum lycopersicum (assembly GCF_036512215.1). Lineage (NCBI taxonomy): Eukaryota > Viridiplantae > Streptophyta > Magnoliopsida > Solanales > Solanaceae > Solanum > Solanum lycopersicum. The sequence goes on along the minus strand of NC_090803.1, from coordinate 65,683,137 downwards.
TCCTACGTATATCATGCCATGCAGAACACGTGTATCTAGTTGTTTCATGATACCACATTGTGGTGACTACTAGTCCGTTGCCGCTGTCAAAATATTAGTCAATTAATATATAACTTATCGCTTTGGTATTTGTTTGAGCAGTATTTATTTTTAGTAGTCGATTATAAAGTCTTTTTTCGTCTGATGAAGTTATGATATTTAATTAATTCGAATTCACATTAGAAGATTTGGCTTAATTCAATACTAAAATCGATTTTATTTTTTAAAATATTTGAAAACACTAATTGATTATAAATAATGCAGTACTTAGACCATCTCCAACTCACCTCTATTTTACTCTCCATTCTCTAAATTTGGAGAGTAAGATAGAGAATGCCCTCTCCAACCGACCTCCAAATTACCCTCTATTCTCTATTCTCTATTTTACTTTTTCAATATTTTATTATTATTTTCTTTACTTTCCAATTAACATATTATTTTACATATAGTTTCATTAGTTAAATATCTAATATTCATAAGTCATTTTAAATGTATATAATATTTTAAAAAATATATTATTTAATATTTGCTACTTTAGTTTCAAATTAATATATTCTTTTATAATTTTCATCAAAATAAAATTTTATTTTATTATTAATTTTCATTATAAAGAATACACAAAATTACAATGATAAGATGAAAATTTTAATTTAAATACAAGATAACAATATAATACATAACTTAATAATTTAAATACAACATAAAATACAATAATAAAATAATAATTAATTCGCGATGAAACAAGAACCATGTTAAAAAGATGATGAACAAGAATTCGAAGTTTTGCAATCATTGCAAGTCCGTCACGTTTCCGGAGAAAGAAAGTGATACATGATATAATGACTACATATATTATACTACACAACGTGATAATTGAGGATGAACGTGATCTTAATGCACTAATTCAAGATATCGTAGAGGCTTCAACTCCAATGACAGAAATAGTGTTAGATGAAAATCTTCGATTCGGATATAATTTTTAGCTAGACATAATAAAAAGGACAAAAATGATCATTTTGAATACAATAATGTATTAATAGAGCATTTATGGGAGTAATCTAATAATTTCAAAAATCAAGTGATTATGTAACGTTTATCTAATCATATTTCAATTTTATTTGAATTTGTTCGTTAAATTTATATATTATATAATATTCTCGTGCAATTTATGCTCTTTAAAATTGGGAAAAGAGACGAATTACTCCTGAACTTTAATAAATGGTACGTATATGTCCTCCATATATTTTGCGTCCATATAAACCCATATTGTCTAATTATAGGTACATATATACCCTTCTCACTAACGGACTCCTAATTTTTTACACGTATCTTAATCCTATTGAACTACCCGTTTGACCCTTTTTTTAACCCATAATCCTACTATCCGCCCCATAACTCAATACCCACCAAATTTCCTCTAAAAGGAATCCAAATTAAAACACCCAATTAGGGTTAAGCCTATATCCTCCGTCAGATGAAAATTTGGGTTATGAAGATCATCTTCATAAACAGCAAGAATTGTACGGCAAAGACGAGGAATAGGTTCAAATTCTTCGTAGATTCAAATATTGTTCTTGCCTCGTTTTTTTTTTGGAGTATAGAGGAGTTTTTCATAATAGCTTTCCCGGAAGAAGTGATAACTAAATCTCAAAATTTTGTGGCCACCAACTATCATAGGTCATTTGCATTGCTCGCATACTCTTCACCCACCAAATTCAAGGCGTGTGTTGAAAAGGAAGAGGAAGGCTTCAAATCCAGTAAGAGCAAGATTCAGAGGAAATTGGGTGGGTATTGGGTTATGGGGCGGATAGTGGAATTATGGGTTAAAAGAAGCGGTCAAACGAGTAGTACAATAGGACTAAGATACGTGTAAAAAATTAGGAGTTCGTTAGTGAGAGGGGTATATAAGTACCTATAATTGGATGGCAAGGGCTTATATGAACGCAAAATATAACGGAGGGCAAATACGTACCATTTATAAAAATTCGTTCCTTTTCCCTTTAAAATTTTTGAGTAAAATATAATATTAAATAAAAAAATTGAAAAAATAATTTTTTGTATCACATGAGAATCATATAAAGTAATAATTGGAGAAAAAGATAGATGATTTATATCATTAAATAAGAAAATAAGAATGAACCAGAAATAATAATATAATATTGAAGAGAAATTTTTTTTTTTTTTAAAGAGTAAAAATAAAAAATTAAATTGAAATTGATTGTCTGAAAAAATAGAAAATTCTATATTCGAAAAGTAAAATAGAGAGTAAAGTTGAATCAATGGGTCATTTCGCATTGTACTCGTGCTTATTCTCTACTTTTTTATGAGTTTTTTTTTTTTTGGTTTCTCGTTACTTATTTCTTTTTTCCCAATAATGTAGGTTTCAAGGGAAAAAAAAATACCTAAGTATTATATATTTTTGATAGTCAAATTATTGAATTACAATAGAAAATATCGAAAGAATTAGTAACTAAGGATAGAGATAAAGAATAGAAATAACAAAACTTAAATTTTAGAAAGATGATTAGAGGAACAAATAAATTCTTCACAATAAGCATCACTCTTTTGTCCCAACTCGTAGTCCCAATTAACCAATTGATGATTGAGTTTAGTTTCCAAATAAAACTCTTCATTATTTTGTTTGACCCAATAATCCCAACTAAATTAACCTTATTCATAAATTCTAACACATAGGTCGTCTTTGGTTCTATGTGAAGTTGGTTGAAGAAAAGAATTGATTTAGTTGCCATAATAAAAGTAATATAATAGTATTATAACTCTTTTAAATTATTCAAAACCAATTATATCGAACTCTAATACGATTATCAAACAAAACTTTGAAGAAATTAGCTGACCTTGATAGTTAGTTATTATCATATTGTTCCTAATGACAGATTTTGCAGCACAAATACAAATTTAGTCTTCGACAGCACTTTGGGTGTGCCAACCAAGAATCATTAATTTTTTTGAAATGCTAGCACTCCCATTATGGGTGTTCATACAACATCTAAATTCATGGCCAACTCACTGCTTATTAGATCCACACTGTCATTACTGGTTTCATCTGCCAAAAACTTGAGCAAGGGGCTCAAAACCCCGAGCCTACGTTGCGATGAAAGAGATGGAAGTATGGTCCTACACATCTTGCACACTAACACTAGACCAAAGCCCAAGAGCTCTGGCTCACACAGAAAAATTCAAGAAACAAAACAAGTTCCAGAAAAAATGGCTATCCAAGTAGAAGAGAGCTTGTGAGAGTGGATCGCCATTACAAATAACACAAAAAGCAGATCAAAAGAATTGATTTGCATCCAGAAAATCTGAATATTTTGCAAGCACCATTTCGCTTTCTGAAGTACATAACATGTACCACAGTGGATGATTATGATTTATTCCATCCAAGAAGTTTCATGTCTAAAGTCCAAACTTCTAAATAAATGTTTAATAGAATCCCTAGGAGACTAACACATCCAGTCAAAATTCAGTTCCACTCCTCATCTGGAGGGATTTGATTAAATTCTACATTCCATGCTTGAAACAAATAAATTAAGCACATTCACTATTCAAGCAGAGGAACTCAGCGCCACACTTTCAGCTTACTTGTTGCTGGTGAGTACCATACACTGGATAAGCCCCATAGGCAGCAGCATACATCCCCGGGTCATGCGGTTGCGGGAATGCATACCCATAACCATCATAGAAATGTCCTCCATAGTATGGCCCAGTCCACTGGTTCCCAAAATCAGATCGTGGCTGCAATATTCCACAGGAAAGAGATTCAGCAATACAAGCATAGATAGTCAATAGAGAGAGACATGTTGAAGAGTATGGCATATAACAGCTTATCAATACCGTCACAACCCCCAATAGTTATTTCACTACCATGGCTTCTCGATATAAATTGCTTATAAATATGAGTGTCATTTCACTCTGTCAATTCATGAAGCTCTTTTTCTTTTGGTATTAATAGATATTCCCACTTCTACCAACAAGCATGACTTAAGAGTTTCTATAATCACAAGCTCCTCCTTACAATTGTTTTGGAAACAGATGCTAGCCAGTGCTCGTAACTATTCTAAGCATTAATCCCACCTGCCTGGGAGATTCATTTTTCCTCCAATAAGTCTTCAAAGAAGCAACAGAAAGGAGACAGGAAATTGATGCAATGCAAGCATAAAAGGAGAACATGTAAAGAACCAGGTGTCTAACTGCATAACTGGAGCAACTTAAAATTTGTCACAGAGAACATATCAATAGGCTACTACCATCGCAGAAAGGGGGGCAGAGGAGCAGATAGTTTGATCACCTTACAGCATAAAATCAGAAGTATGTTATTGTAACACACTAAAGCTTCCTGATAGCTTATGCAGCTTGAGAATAGATATTCCCACTTCTACCAACAAGCATAACTAGGAGTTTCCATAAGTTAAGGAAATGCTGAAAATAGAAAACTATGCGACATGACAGATGCTTTCCACCAGATTTATGACTTGTCCTAAGAATTCACTGGCCTATTCGGAAATTCTTTTTTGTTTTAAAGACACAAACTTCAAAGAAGCGACAGCTGAGAGACAAAGGCATAATGGGAGAAAGAAAGAGAAAACACCTGTTTATTTGCTGGGTTTCGTCCCCAAGAAAGGCGCACCGTTTGCTTGCCAATAGCAGTTCCGGTCAACTTCTGTAAGGCTTCCTCTGCATCATTCCTGCCAGACAAATTATATATATTTGTTACTGAGCATTTACCGTCTAATAAGACACCTAATGACATGAAAAATCATAATTGTCAAGATACCTCTTTGCGAATTGCACAAATCCACATCCTTTCCCAACTGGAATTTTTACAGAAACTATTTCACCATACTGTGCAAAAGGCTGTCTAAGATCTTCATCACTGACATTGGGGTCAAGACCTCCAACAAAAATCTATGACGATATCGGTTAGCCAAGGGGACTCAAAAATTAGAAAAAGAGTAAGATTAAAGAATAGAGTAGTTAACAAACTGTGGTATTTGTAGAATCTGCATCAGGTTGTGATCCTTGAGCTGGTCCACCGTTGGAGTATCCACCTACCAAATGCAGTTCAGAAGCAAGTATTTAAAAATATAAAACAGTCACCTCGACTACCACAACATCCACAGTAATGCTTTGAAATTAATGGACCATTATTTTGATGTTTTCACTATAAATACTGTTTAACCGCAAAAGAAAAACAACTAATGCTAATGAAGTGAAATTGGAAACAAAACCTAATGGTTAAAAAGGAAAGGAACACATTAATTTACTTTATGGACTCAGACAATTTAATATCTATCAAGTTACCACAAATCTCATTCATGCTCACACTTTTAGGTGCCTAATCAAAACCTGATACATACCTGTTGCACGTGAAAATATCAGCTAAAATAAACAGTTACAAGCAAAGATGACAGTTACAAACACAACCTCAAGAAGGCAGCTACATAACAACCAGGTAATTGAATATACCCATTTCTCAGTAGTTACAGGAAAGGGGTTCATTCTCTTTTACCTCCTCTTCTTCAAGAATTAAATTTTGTTAGCTAAACCATGTAGAATGTAAGAGAACATGTATGTGTCAAAGTTGACTTGGAAGAATGAAATTGTTGCTCTTAAGTCCAAGTCGTCATTTCAAAGAATATACAAATATCAAAAGCAAGGCATGAAGATAGTAAGGAAGGCCATAAAAATAAGGCAAGTAGTCTTAACATGCGTACACAATATGGAAATTGAAAATCCTTTCTAGGAAAAACAAAATTTTAACACCCTGCAACAAGAGGACACAGGAGTACTAGGAGTACCATGATACTGCATGTTAAATAGCAAGTCCACAAGTGATAAATTCTCCTCTACAAGAACGCTAATACTACAGGGTAGGGGTGTTTGCACAAGTGTCTCAATAGCAGAAATGGCAGTAGCACCAAAATGTGACACACTTTGAAGTTACTAAATTAGAAAAAGAACAAAGAACTATTCTTTTTACTATATATGCTCAGAAATGATTTTGCAATTAGATCCATTTCTTCCAGTCTCTGTCATTTTTCACCAACTTTACAGCATTCGTGATAGGAAAATCCGTAAGAATAAAGTTCTCATCCTCATTTTTTAATGGAAAAGACTGTGAGGTGTAACTGCTAACAACGCAACTCATTTTTTTTTCCTTCCAAAGGGGTCTGATTGTTTTCTTGTGCAAAAATAAGAAAACTTAGAGCTATCAACAATTAATGCCAGCAAAAATATCTAAATTACAACACTCATTACCTTGAGAAGAATATTGTTGTGGATATCCTGATGATTTCCGTGGTGTGGCGGCACCAATTCGCATAGGTCTGCTTGAACAATACACACCATTCATTTCATTCATAGCTGAAGACCTCTCATTATCATCTCCAAACCTTACAAAACCATATCCTTTAGAACGACCAGTGTTGGCATCAATGACAACCTTAGCAGCTTTAACAGAGGGGTATTTTAGGGAGAAAGTATCAAGCAGTAAGGTATCAGTAACATCTGCAGCTAAATCTCCTACAAAGATGGACAGATCGGAACCATTGTTTGCTCGCTTGTCACCCATACTGAATGTAGCCCAATTCAGACGGAAAGGTTGTTCCGCATTAGGCATTGTCATGCAAGAATATGTCTGCAGAACTTTCTCGGCAGATGCATGTGTGAAGAATTCCACAAAACCATACCCTTCAGAGAAACCAGTCTGTTTATTGCGAATTACCTTGATGGAGGCAACCTGCACAAACAAGAACCATATAAGCTGACAAGAAAATCATGAGGTCAAAGACTTCACTTTTTCCCCATATGGAGAAATCATTTTTGGGTGGGCAATGGGTCAATATTTAACCTCCAAGCACATTCAAGAATTTCAAATGGCCTGAATCATCATGCAAGAGTTTCTCATTCTGCTTCCAACTTAATAAATGTTGAATAGCTACCAGGAGTTTATATGATGTCACTAATTACTTAGTATTTTCTTGTCATTCAATTTGAATACTAGAGAGCCTCAATGTTCACCAACTTGGGTGTGTCATGACATATCATGCTCATTGGCATGGGCAGACATATCATGTTCATTGACATATGCAATACAATTCATGTGTGTTGTGCTGTTAGTACAGAGTAATGTTGTGTGCCAAAAGAATGCAATGGGAGATGCTTTCTCAGAAAGCTCTCAATAACATAACAGTTGCATACTATTAGCAATTTTAATGGTTGTCATCCAATCTCTGCTGAACATCAGAAAGGCAACAATGAAGAGAAAACAGATGTTCTAAGAAAAACTTGTTCTTTTATTTATCTCCACATTAAACTTGCCTACTGCAAAGAGATCAACATCTGAACTTGGAAATTTAATATTAAGATTATTATACTCCAACAAGACCCAAACAATCTCACAGACTATCAAAGAAGTTACTATATATATATCAGAGACGTTACAAGTAGATTACATGACGAATCCATGTTAACCAGAACGTCAAGACTATACCTTTTTAGTAATTCTGAAAGCATGTTACAACATTCAAGGTGGAATATTTAAGGCTGGCATGAGCTTTACAAATCTTAAATTTTGGCTTCGGTAGCAAAAAGTTTCAATCTTTGCACATGTTTTTTTAATAAAAATTCCAAAGCTACTCCCCTCAAGACATACAGAATCTGTACTAGTTAAAGTAGTAAAATTATTGCCTTGCCCCAGTTTCACAATGGAAATAATAACTTACCATTTACAGACTATTTTCCTCTAGAAAAATAGAGAATGAAGACTATCTATTCCCTAATTAAAGCATTGCCTAATCATACAAACTATCTATTCCCAGTCATCAACATTCCATTTTAGGCCTGTCACTGAAAGTACAAAAAGATATTTATGGAAAAAATATAAAAACTTTACTTGTGACGGCGGCTAACTAGTAGCTACCTGCCATCATTCTACCCCATTCAATAAATCCAGATTTTACTGTAATTAATCACATGAAAACATTTATAGAAAAACATAAATCACGTGTTTAAAAAAACAGAGCACCAAATATATATAAATATATGCATGAGCGTAAACTGGTACAGACTTATACCTCATTAGTGGTAGCGAAGCAGCTACGTAGATAATCCTCATCCATCCAATTATGAAGGTCACCCACCCAGATCGTTCGATTTTCATTATTATTAGATCCTCCACCTCCACCTTGTTGATGCGGTGACGGTGAGTGCGGTGGGTGGTGGATAAGGTGGTGGTGATGTTGTGGATGAAACGGCATATAGTGCGGTGGATAATGTGGGGCCGGCATCATTGGATGCTGCATTACCATCGCCGCCGCCGGGTACTGCATCGCCACCCACGGCTGCTGCTGCGCCCCTGCTGGCGCCGCCGCCGCCACGGGTACAACCGCTGCAGCACTCACTCCTTGTTGCGCCGTCGGAGACGTCGCTGCCTGTGACGACGGCGGTGGCGGCTGCTTATTGTCTTGAGATTCAGTACCATTGTTGCTCTGCATCTTTACCTCAAACCCTAGAGTAAACTCTCACACAAAAAAAAACTTTAATTTATACTTACTATAAATAAATAAATATAAATATATAAATAATAATTTATAAAAAGGAAAAAAATATATAGAGATAGATATGGTTGTAAGTATAGGTGAATCTGATTGCAAAAAGAAGATTTATGAGGAGGATGACGGATTCAGTGAAGCCCTGTATCAAATATCAGCCGTTGGATTAAACGGTGCTCTATTAATATCAACCGTTCATTTTGAAGAAATGTTTTCGGATATATACGGATTAAATAATTTACTTAATTCGTATAAATTCGGTCGGCTACAGTTTTTTGAGTAACTTTTTTTTTTTTATTTGTCTTTTTGCACCTTTTAGTTTTTTTTTTTTTTTTTTACAGTTACAGACATACAGTTATTGTATTGATTTTAGTGAAAGTAAGATTTTTTTACGTACAACGCATTTATTTCGATGGGTTTTTCAGTGATAGACGTATGACAAGTAAAGTATTGTGTGCTATTAATTGTACTAGCAATAACAGAATTGTCTCAGCCCAAAAAAAATAAAAAAATTGGATTATGTTGAAAAATTTCATAAACAGAGTGTTGAGAAAAAATCGAATTGCAAAATTACTATAATAAAAACTTATTAAAAATAATTTATGATCATAATATTTAATTTATTCAGACGTTTATTATAAAGTTATCGTGTACTATATCACATAAACTGATCATTGAATTTTAGGCCATGTCTTGTGCAACATTAATTGTTATCGTTTTCCAATGTTATTTAGATAGATACACTTTAGTATTATAAAAATGAAGTTGCAATTACAAATAAATATAAAATAATATTTTACTAATAAATAAAGTATATCCTTCTCCACTTTAATAGTGTTAACACTTCATAAAGAACTAGTTTTCAGGTTTTCGTTTCCAAGTGATCATTTAAGATTATGTAAATATAGAAAAATAGTTAAAAAGAATCAATATTAACAAGTTTTTTCTTTTCCTTAAAAAAAACATATCTTATGTAAACAATGCTAAACAAGATAACTAACAAAAATATTCTATGATTTTTTTTTCCTTTTAAGAGTGTGGTATGGCAATTTCCAATTTAGAGTTCTAAAATTAACATATTCAAAATTTCAGATATAAAATTTAATTAGACGTTGTCTTTCCAAACTAAGATTTCAAATTAATTTGCAAAATCGTTATTAATCTTCTAAATCATCCCATTTGCTTTATACATTAAAGTTTAGATAATTAAAACAAAACTTAAATATATGTAACAAATGACACTTCACAAACCAATAATGTACAATACAAACTTTATATTACATGGTTTACATAATGATAGATCTAAAGCACAATAGAGATATATATGTGACCTATTTTATATATCAAACATGTTAAACTAGGTCACGATAATACTAGTACTATTATCAATGAGTGTGTAGTACTAAAACGGAAAAATATATCTTAGTAGAAAGTGTTTCTCCCTTTAAGACCCTATACAACTCAGACTAGCTAGTAAACTTCGAACAAATATATACTACTACAATATATATCCAACTTCCTTATCCTGTAAATCTAAAGTACAATAATAGTCCTAATCAATCAATTCATGGCTCGGGGTTCACGAGGGATAGATAAGAATTTAAACTTTATGGAATTTGAAATTTAATATTTGTGAATATCATGATACGTATATAAGGTCTGGATCAAAGCTGCAACGTCGGACCCTGCATTCCATCATGGGGGTCCACCTCCATGACCAACACCAGGGCTATGGCCAGGACCTCCTTCTTCTGAAATATTAATATTACCATGCATATTGTTATGATCAATATTGTTGAAGTAGTTATTCTTCACTACCTTTGTATGGCTATTTTCTTCATGATGGCTAAATATTGTGTTGTTGTTCTTTTCTTTTTTTAAAAGTACCCTTCCCTCACTCAACAAAATCCCATAAGAGAAGAAGATTAATGCTAGGGCAAAAGCACAAGTGTACATAATTTTTGGTTGAGCCATTAATTTCCTAAGGGAAAACCAAAGAGTAGTGATAATTATTTCTTTGTACTTGGGTTGGTGGTATGTATGAATATTCTTTAAGGTGATACTTGAGGTATATATAGAGGCAAGATGCTATAGTTTAAGAGCCAAAAGAGCTTTTGGAAAGTATTAAAAAGACAACTTATGAATAGAAGGGGGCAAATAATTAATGGGTTTTGAGTCTACATTTAATGTTGAAATTGCACAAATTACCCTTAAAAAATAAGGAGTCTTACCGGCTTAATTAGTTTGGTTATATGAACTTTCACTTTATTCGATTACTATATCGTAATCTCGTCCCTATTTCTCCTTTTCCGCAAAAAGAACCCTTAAAATGTGTTAGTTTAATTCAATTGATCAAAATAAGTCAATATGAACATACATATCATATTTAACTCAATTACTCGCTTTTCTTGGCAAATTGAGGGCATGTATATAAAGAATTATTACTTATATATAATTTTAAAAATATCCTCAGAAAATGAAATTTTATTTTTATTAAAGGCGAAAAAATGTCAACCAACGTACTAATTTTACATGTGCAAGCTACCTTATTTGATGTTATTTGATTCTATGCATGCACACCGTTCAACTTGACCCAATAATAACCCCCCCACCCCCCACCCCCACCCCACCCCACCCAAATACACACTTATTAAAGAGAAACAATGTTTTGCATATATGTTGATCATTTTAAACAAGTTTTCTATAATTAGTAACCATGTTCAATAATTGAGAACATATTGCTTATTTTAAAGAAACTTTCAATAATGCCAAAGTTGTGGGAGTGAACAATATTTAGGCATTTGGCACTATCGAATAATTAATTAAATAGTCGTCTTTCCAATCGTTAAAATTAAAAAATAGTTAACAAAAGTATAATATATGTAATATATGTATTCAAATGTAAATAGTAAATATTATAAACTATTTGTATATAAAGATTCGAATTTTAAGTAAGTTTTAGACGGTACGTTAAAGTGGAGTTTACTTATACGAAAAAATCACCCACTAACTATTATTGATATAGACATTTCTGGTACAACTCCAATATATGAAATTTTTGCCTGCATAAATAGTACGTCCACCATACTTTGTAGTATAAATTTCCATGTGCATGCTCATATAGTCAACTTTTGGTTCATGCACTCGATGAGTCAAAGAGTCCTTTTAAATGTGTTATTTCTCTTTATAATGTGTTGGTGCGATATTTTAATATTAATAGAAATATATTATATATCATTTTAGTTTTATTGATGGACGTTATATTTGTCTCTCTTTACTCTCATTAATTATAGAAGAAAGTGATCATTGATTTTTAGTTACTTGTGTTATTGACCATCAACTCTTCATTTAATTTCACTCATTATTCTATTAATATATGTTTTGTAAGTTATATACGTAACATTTGAGTCATTTATTTGACAAATTTACTATCTACTATCTTCATATTCATTGCAATAAAGAATTTATTACATATAAACAGTGCGGTCTTTATTTGTGTAAGTATGAAGAAGGAAAAAGAGAGAGATAGATATGAGAAAGAGTGGAAGAAAAGATGAGAAGTATTATATTGTGTACATTGAGTTAGTGCAGTGAAAGAGAGAGTTGAGAAAAAGAAAATATTCTAAGTCTTCAACTATATTCATTATACAGAAGTGAGTAATTATATGTTGAGGGAAGGTATTCTTATGTGGAACTTTGAACTCTTCAACAAATTCGGAGTTGCTTAAGTTACAACGTTGTTGGGCTGTTATATCCTGGACGGGACAAGTCAAGAGTGATACTATTGGATCGGTGTAGATTATGGCCCTGTAAATTTGTATATCCTTAAAGAGAGCGAAATATCAACGCCTCAGCCTAAAAATTTCTTTATTCATTTTTGTTCATTTTATTTCAACTTATATTTGTGATATGTTACACCAACGTAATGTAACAATTTGGCCTTTCACAAGATATTATCGTAACACTAACTCATTAGGCAGAAATCCTTAAAAAAACTCGTAAAAATGATTAAGTTGGTGTAACATGTGATATCTAGCTCATAGGGTAGGTTAAAGATCGATTTCCTGGTTGACGTCTTCTCAACTGTGTTCGTCGCAGCGTACTTACCTAGTTTACATCTAATATATATGATTTGTGAGCTATACACAAAAGCAAATTTACTCCTTATGCGCACCCAAATAATAGTGACGGTGAGTTTTCCATGTTACATACAATTACATTATTTTAAATCACATAATTATAATCATTTCCTTTAATTTACACATAATATCTAAACTCAGGAAAATCATCTAAATTTAATTTAGATTATCACGTAACACCCAAAATTAATTATTATTGACTTAAAAAAAAATAGATTTTGATTCCACTATTAAAGCACTATATAAACAAATATAAGTGGGAGCATCAAGTTGTACTTGCCTATAGTGGAATAAATTCATAGTGGGTACTAGGAGATCACAATTCACAAAGAGGTCAAATATTTTCCCAAAGATTCCCTATTAATTTGAATATTTATAGTTTAAATATTAATTTATTTCCACTTAAAGGAAGATTCTTCAAGAAAAAAAATGGATCTTGCCTAGTTGGCTCCCAAAGTTGGGGAAGTTGATCCAACACTCTAACAACAAAATCCAATTACAACTGTTGAATCCCATAAACAATGGACACTTTTTCTCTATTTTTCCTTTATGTATCTTACATTAAATTCATTCATATCTTTTTTCTGTTTCCATCATGAATTTTGTTGTTGATAAAGATATGCACTTTCCTAGGTAGCATAATTAATACTTCTAGTGTCCGTCAAAATAAACAGTCTGATGCACAAAACATCTCGTATATCAAGACTTGTTTTTATGTCTAAAGATCACATAGAGATAATTTTGTTACTGCAGGCGTTTTTCATTATTATTACTCAAATTTAAAATCTTTAATTAATAACGAAGGGATCTCATTATTTAGTCAGATTAACCCCAAGTGGCCTTGTTTTTTTTTCTTTCTATTTATTTTTTCCTTGGAAGGGGGTGGATTTTGTTGAATTGAAGGTTGAGAAATTAGGTTAAGTTGAATTTTTAGGCAAATAGTCCAATTAGAAGCACTTTGGATGGTTGCTTTAGTACTACTAGTGTCCTCTTACCTTTTAGTTTGAAGATATTTTTGTTTTAAAGTTTAATAATTTTGTTAAACATAATTAATTTTCCTTTTTAGATATATTAATAGATAATTAAAAAAAAATCATTCGATGCTCTTTTCTCCTCTTTCAGCACGAGGCAAGGTGAGGCGAAACAAATGCATAAGTTCAACTTTATGAGTGCACTTGAAATAATAAATTATTACGTTTGAAATTTATCATTTATATATATTTTGTATTTTTAACATTTAATAAGTTCCCTTAAAGCCACAAAAGCACTTAGTTAATTGATCGGAATATTAGTTAGAAGGTTTTCCTCCTTTTGTATCTCGTATTAAATTTTCTTAGCCTGACCCTAACAATTTGTTTTCGATCGGTGCAACAAGTAGTATAATCTGATTCTACTTGACTAAATTCGTGTTCCTCGAAGGAAAAAAGTTTGCTTTTGGTGAGAAAAAATAAAAAAAAAACAAAAAAATAAAGAAAAAACATCTCCGATAACCCGGGTCAAACAAATATGGGCCGGTTTCAAATGCTTAGCTAAATCAACAAGTCATTTGAAATAGTGGACTTAATTCATAAGCCCAATGGGTTTTATTTGTACAATTAATTGGACTAGGCTCAAAATTTCCTCTTCTGACAGGCCCAAAATTTCTCTTTTGCAGAATGTTACTGGAAAACATATTACCTCGAACTTATTAATCCACTTCAAGTATTTTTATAAAATAGGATCAGATTACATTAATACAATTTTGAAATTTTAAAAATATAGAGTTATTTATTTCACTAAATAATAGATACCGAACGCAAAAAAATGGGATCAATTGTTGAAAAAAATCTATTCTATTTGAAATTTTCTTATTTTTTACATCGAAACTATTTCCAACCAAGTTATATTTGTATTGCTAAGTTATTAACTTAAAATTATCTTTTGAAATTACTCTTTTATCTTTTTAGCGAAAAACAAATAAGTGATTTTAACCCGTACAAAAAATGCAAAGTTCTTGTCATGTATAAAATATTATATATATATATATATATATATATATATGCATGTAGATTGAAGAAAACATGAATTATTTCCATATATTGTACCCAATATTAATTTATCATTAAAAGTATTTAATTAGATGCAGTGTGTAGTTTACAAAGAATGCCTATAATAAATATTAGGTAGTTATTTGCCACCAAACATATTTATAGTGTATACTAGATGACTAAACTTAGCAAAAAAACAAATAAATAATTTTTCTTTTGATGTTTCCTTTCTGTTTTACCAATATCGTTTAACCAATTTTGACCTATAATAGGGTTGTAGTAGGATTGTAATACTTTCCTCTTTAATAGAAGTATTGGATTTGAATTATGAATATAGAATTTATTTCTCACATAAATTTTTCATAATAAAAATTTAAATTAATCGATGTATAAGTATCACACATCAGATAAGAAAGAGACTATTAACGTGAGCCTACTTATGAACATTGACTTTGAAAAGTAATGTCAACTCATATCCAATTTGCAAAAATCTACCTTATATGGTCTATGTATTAATTAAGCAAGCTATTATATTTAATGTATGGCTACTTTAGGTTTATTGTTGGTACGTCCAAGTAGCTAGACCTATATGTAGAGTTTTATATGCCTTATATATATGTCAACTGCATTAATAACATACATTACTAGCATTTAATTGCAACATATATGTTCACGTTGACTAACATACATTTAGTAGATTTAAGTTAAAAGGAGCTTATTTATAATAAATATATAATTAGAATTGTCTTTGGCTAAGATTCAAATTTTTCTAAGTATATCACGAAAATTATATAATTTTTCTTCTTATTTCAATATTTATATTCAAACTTGATTAAAGTATGTTAATATCTAAAAAATGACGCTTTTAGAATAATTTTTTTCATTTTCACGAATTAATCACTTTAAGTCTTGAGGAGTTGAAATCTCTAGTTGGTTATGCCAAGAATAGAAAGATCCAAATCTACAAATTACAACACATGTTGATGAGTATATGTTGAGTTCGAATGGACAAAAATATTTTTCTTGCAAAGCATTTTATATAACAACTTATTTTTGGATCATTTTAGTTTTAATCATAGTCGACGTAAATTATTGTGTGTTTCAAATCTTGACATTAAACAAAGTGGAAGTTGTGAAATTAGGTCTTAGGCCTAACTCACACCCCAAAAGCTAGCTCAAAGGGTTGCCCAAGCCTTATAAAGAGTCCACCCATCTCATTAATCACCGATGTGGGACTTTTGTCATTCTTTAACACCCCACCTCACGCCCAGTGCTTAGCATATGGTGCGTGGGCAATTTTAATTTTGGGGACCCCAACATCGAGTGAGACGGGTCCTGCTCTGATACCATGTGAAATTAGGTCTTAGGCCTAACTCACACCCAAAAGCTAGCTCAAAAGGAGGAGGATTGCCCAAGCCTTATAAAGAGTCCACCCATCTCATTAATCACCGATGTGGGACTTTTGTCATTCTTTAACAGAAGTTCAGCTAATCAGCCACCTAATATACTAAGATTTTTCTTTTGCTATTACATATATTTTTAATCATGTGACGATCTTGTTAAACTAAATATTTCTAATTTTATCGAATAAAAATGCCAATTAAACACATGGAAACTAGTTAACCATGTTATAGTTTCCTAACAAATGTTTGCTAATACTAATTAATAACTTTTACCTAAGAATACAAATTTAATCAACTCGAGCAATTGTAAAAAAATTAGCACACATCCAAATTTACCGCTAAGACGAGGGCTACTTTCCATTTCATAATGACAGCTTTCGCTCATTCATTCAATTTGTTCAAAAACTCATTTTATTACTTATAAATGTACGTGTCAAGTTAAACACGAATAAATAGAAATGGACCAAAGAAGTATTTTCTCCGTTCGGTATTATTTGTCATGATTTTTATTTTTAGAGTCAAACTACAAAAATTTTGATTAACATTTTAAAATATATTTTTTCATCATATTAATATGTATATAATTGTAATTTATAGTACTTCTCGTGTACTTTTAGATATTTTTTTAAATATCAAATTAATATAATCTAATTCAACTTTAAAAATTAATTAAATTAACTTTTGAAAAGTTTAACGTGACAAATAATATCGAACGGATCGAGCATTAAAGAGAGTCAACAAAATACAGCAAAGGGAACACGTGTTTTATATCAACTAGTTCTTGAACCATGCGTTAAGCTACGTGGCGCGCTAAAATCCAACAAAGTCTGAAAAAGAAAAAAAAAACCTCAAAAAAAGCAAAAAAGCAAAAAAAACGAAACAACAAAATCTTAAGGATGTTTGGCTGCACAAGTTGCCAATCACAAACCAATCTTTTTGTTTTTTTTTTTGGTCACATCACATATGCACGACAGTCGTTAAAATTTTACAGTTACCAGAAAATTTTCCATTTTGGCTTCTGTGTCTGTACCTAAAAGTGTTAAAGACCGGACCTTTGAGGGACAGGGGTTGTGGGGTTTTGGTTTTTTTGGTTTCTTGATTAAGGAATATGCTCTGATTCCTTACAAGAAAAATGGTTTCTCAAATATGCTGATGTCTGTTCCAAAACTATAAAACAGACCCAAATACTCGCTTTTTGATCTCTTTCATCAATCAGGTAATAAGTTTTTTCTTGTTTTTTAGTTCTTGAAGATAACAATGAAGTTGATGTTGACAGCTTTTGTGATTTGTTGTTTGATTGGTCTTTTCTGTTTCATCTTTTGGTTTAAAGATTTGTTTTTTTCTTTCAGCATCCTCTAGATTTTGTGTTGAATATAGGTTTTGATCAGTTTTTCATTGAATAATTGTCCCCTTTTGCTAAATGTTGAATCTTTATTAGTGTCTGCCTATGTTGTTCATACTCTGTGTGTTGGATCCTCCAAAGTGCATATGAGACTATTTCAAAATTAATACTCCTTTGTTTCAATTTGTTTTGTCTTATGTTTCTTTTTAGTATGTTTCGATAAAAATGTCTCTTTTCTGTTTTTGGCTACACTTTAGTTTCAACTTACCATGTGACAGGCTTTAAGATTATAAGATTAAATAGTATTTTCGTACATTTTATATATATCGTACAAGATTCAAAATTATTCTTTACTTTCTTAAATTCTATATCAAGTTAAAACCATGCAAATAAATTGAAATGGAGGGAGTACTTCACTGAGTAGTTTGCTTTCTGAGTTGTTAAAATTTGGTTCGTTAGAAGATTGTGCACCTGTAATGATTGTACTTTTGATACAGTTTTCAGTGTCAAGTTGATTATGAATTGGGGTTTGGTTAAATTTCGCGTCATAATTATTGGGGCTAAAATGATGTACTGTATTTTCTCTTCTATGCAGTTGGTTCATGTGAATTAGAATTATTCATTGGGAAGAACTTCTATCCAGCAAAGTGGTGGGAATCTAGTACTGCTTGCTGAATGGGGTCTGATAAGCAGTCCAGTGGTCTGCTTGATACTCTAAAAATGGAGACAGTTAGGACGATCTTAACTCATTCTTATCCTTATCCACATGAACATTCGCGGCATTTGGTCATTGCGGTGTTTGTCGGATGCTTATTTTTTATATCATCAGATAACATGCATACACTTATTCAGAAGTTAGATAGCAATATCAAGTGGTGGTCAATGTATGCCTGTCTGCTTGGATTCTTTTACTTCTTTTCATCTCCATTTATAGGGAAGACAATCAAACCAAGTTACTCAAATTTTAGTCGTTGGTAAGTATTTTCTTTCTATCTGGCGTAATAACTAATCCTTTTAGTTAAATAAATTGATGAAACTGGTAATGAGAGGATTGTGTTTTTGCAGGTATATATCTTGGATACTTTTGGCTGCTCTATATCATCTTCCCAGTTTTCTATCTATGGGAGTAGATCTCAGGATGAACCTGTCTTTGTTTCTGACCTTATTTGTCTCATCCATTTTGTTTCTTCTCGTTTTCCATGTTATTTTTCTTGGGCTTTGGTATCTTGGCCTAGTTGCTCGCGTGGCGGGAAAGAGGCCTGAGATCCTGACAATTGTGCAAAATTGTGCTGTAAGTTTTTGGAACACTTTGTAAGATGATATAAAGTAGTTGGGGTCTTTGTGACTTATTTCTTCATCATCTCTGTAGGTTTTAAGCATAGCCTGCTGTGTGTTTTATAGTCACTGTGGCAACCTTGCTGTAGTAAGGGAAAAAACTTTTGGTCGGAGGAATTCTGGTTGGTTTTCATTGTGGAATAAGGAAGAGGGCAACACTTGGCTTACCAAACTCGTTGGCATGACTAAGCTGAAAGATCAAGTCTGCAAATCTTGGTTTGCTCCAGTTGGGTCAGCCAGTGATTACCCCTTTTTGTCCAAATGGGTCATCTATGGAGAGGTATTGTATCTCACAGTTTGTGTTTCACAATTTTCCAACTTGATATACAGGAGGATCTAAGTTGCTGTTGCCTTTTTTTCTTTCTGAATTTTACCTTTCAGTTAACTTGCAACGGGTCATGTGCACAATCATCAAATGAAATTTCTCCGCTATATTCATTGTGGGCCACTTTTATAGGCCTCTACATTGCAAATTACGTTGTGGAAAGGTCATCAGGGTGAGCAACTTGAATATTTGTTCACAGAATAAAGTCCTTTTTTGGTGTTGTCTTGTCTGCAGAACTGCTACAGATATTTAGACAACATTTTGACGTTTGCTGTACAGGGTCCACTTTTGAAAAATGTGGTCGTCTGTGTGAGAACTTTTGAGTGCAGTTTCTTAGATTAACATATGAATCAACAACATATTCTTACTGGATTATTCGATATTAGGATACCTGTCTACTTCGTTACTTAGCTGAGACCCTGCAGATTACAGAATGGATCTAGGGGTTAAGCTTGCCATCGCCATGGCATTAGCTGCTTGCACCTTATTCGTCTTTACGGGAATATCATTGAAGATGAAGTGCTTTTATGTTTTCCTTATGATGGCAAATTTATTAGTGTCATTATAGAAAAGCAAGTCAACCATATTCTGGTTGCTATTATGACTAATGCTTTAAATGGTACCTGGTTGGTTCAATTTGGCGCAGCACCCTATTCAAAATTGGAAAGCTTTCCCTTGAGTAAATTATGAGCATAGTTTTATTACCTGACATTATTCTGATTTTTCCTGCTTGGAGTGAATCGTAAGCACCATTCTGCTAGAGTTTCTTGTCTGCTAACAGTTCACACGATAATGATTAACAGATGGGCTGTTTCACGCCCTTTGTCACTCAAAGAGTTCGAGAAATTGAAGAAAAAGCAAACGAAACCTGAGTTCTTGGATATGGTTCCTTGGTATTCAGGGTATGTTCTTTCTTTATACCTCCTATGTCTCCCCTTTTATCTGTGGGGCCTGTATTCTGTAGTTAAAAAAACTTTATTAATCTTCATACTAGAACACTGATTACTGGAGTTGCAGGACATCTGCTGATTTATTCAAGACAATGTTTGACTTGCTGGTCTCTGTAACTTTGTTTGTTGGACGCTTTGATATGCGAATGATGCAGGTAAATATGATGCTCTTAATTCTTTCAAAGTATATTCTTCTACAGTGAAGTTCCTATTGTAACAACTTACGAGATGCTGCAATCTTTATTTTTGTAAAGATTTTAGAAGGGTCAAGGCTCAAAATGTTTCTCCTTTTGATAAAAACTCTGCACATGTTAATGAAATGACAAGTTTATAATGGATATGTAGTTTTGATGATAAAAGACAACATGCTTGATAAGTAGATTAATTATTTCATGAATTTAATTGATCTGGCTAATTTATTCGTGTGCTTATAATGGACTGGGTTGACCTTACATTATCCTAAAAATCTCCGATGGTTAGGCGGCAATGAGCAGGGTTGAAGATGGGGCTAAGCAGGAGGATCTTTTGTATGATCAGTTTAGTGGGAAGGATGGTCTGTGGTTTGACTTCATGGCTGATACAGGAGATGGTGGAAATTCTTCCTACACTGTGGCTCGGCTTCTTGCTCAACCTTCACTCCGACTCCAAGTTAATGGTTCAATGCGTACTCTGCCACGTGGAGACATGCTTCTTATTGGGGGTGACCTTGCGTAAGATTCTAGTTCTCTGTGTACTAGTAGTTTGTCTTTGCATTGTCCTGAGACATTCTGATAGCCTCATCTTATGTCTCAGAAATTAAGATAGTTCAATTAATTACACCGAAAATTGGACGGGCATCTTCAATGTAGATACTCTAGTACTGGCTATTATATCTAGGAAATCAGTGCGGAAGCAATTTCATTTCTTCAGCACTTACATGCATAAATGTTCAATCCACTCAGTTTTGGGTGTAATATGAAGCAAGCCATCTGTCGTGCTGATACATATACTTTTTGTTCTTTCTTTTTGTGCCAGAGAATTCTGTATGTTTTGCTTCTTTATTCATTTAAAGAAAAACTGTTCTGCCTTTTCACGTCATTTAGAACTAACAACAGCACGACAGTATGCTGTTGCATTTGTTAAACTAATAATTATTTATATTTTCTCGTGTTGTATAGGTATCCTAATCCATCATCATTTACATATGAGAAACGCTTTTTTCGTCCCTTTGAATATGCTCTTCAGCCTCCTTTGTGGTATAAGGAAGAGCATATTGCTGTAAGTAAGCCTGAATTGCCTCCTGAAGTGGATGAACTTAGGCAGTATGATGGACCTCAGTGTTTTGTCATCCCTGGAAACCATGGTCAGTATAGCTTCTTAGCTTGTACCTTGTGAACTTATTATTTCCTTTCGTTTCAGTAAAGCAGCATGGCTTCTTTAATCTTGATGTTCTTTTTATAATAATCGAAGTCCATTTGTGAATTGCAGACTGGTTTGATGGGCTCCAGACGTATATGAGGTACATTTGTCACAAGAGCTGGTTGGGTGGTTGGTTTATGCCTCAAAAGAAAAGCTATTTTGCGCTTCAGCTCCCCAATAGGTGGTGGGTATTTGGTCTTGATCTTGCTCTCCATTGTGATATTGACGTATACCAATTCAAGTTCTTCTCAGAATTAGTGAGAGATAAGGTATATCCTCTCTGCTACGAGCATAGTCGTCATGTTGCTTTTCTGTTATATCTATAATGGTGAATATTGGAACATTGTCCTGGTTTAAATATACTGTGAATATTGGAACATTGTCCTGGTTCAAATATACTGCTATTAGTTTAAAAAGGTGGATGTTTTATGCAGATTGGTGTTAATTGTTTCTGAAGTTCCTAATAAAGAAACTATAATCTTTATTCGTTGTGGAAAAAAATGATTGTCACATTAGTAGGATTAGTAATGACTGATGGTGATCTTTTACGCGTGTACAACTGAGCATGATACTGGTCCAGACTTCTGCGAACTTTTCCCAATAGCATTCTCAATTGATAGGAATAATCTAATATTGTTAAGAGAGACCATTAGCTACCTTCACCCAAGCCACCAACAACCAATTTCCTCCACCACCATTCACTATCACGACCGTCCATCTCTACTACCTTAACCAATTTACCACCAGCCCCACCATTAACCACCTATACCATCAATCATCACCGTTAACAAACCCCCACCACCAGCTTTCGCCGCATATCACAAATAAAAACCACGTCCAACTGTACTACCAACCATCACTGTACAATCATTACTTTGGCCCACATCCACACAACCTCCAGCTGCCATCGCTGCTAGCTTTTAGAACATGCTTCATGATACAAACAGATTTTACAACACGACGTCATTTAAGGTTTTCTCTAATATTCTCATGATATATTTTTCAACTATTATCTTTTAAAATACATCTACATTTGTTATTTTTTTTATAATACAAATTATACACATTGAGATGATTAGATAACAAAAAATCTCAATTTATTTAGCATTCAGATTAAGTGGCAACATATTAGTAATTAGATATTTATTCAGATTCAGACATCTGAATTTTAATAAATATAAATGAAACTGCGTTTGTTTGTGTTGAGGAAATGGTGTCCTGAAAGAGGTTTAGTTCACCGCTGGGAATACTGAAGCAGTATTAGTTGTTGAAAGTATTGAAGTCTGTGATATGGTATAATCGAGATACTTTTTCTCTAGTCGGACTTTAGAATCATGGGATGTGTATCAGTTGTTCTTACTGGGTTATTCTCTTATGATGAGAAGATCTAGAATTGCCTTGTTTCAATTTAACTTTTTATCAATCAAATATAAAGGAAAAAGAAGTTGATCCCCCTCTCCCACCAAATATTCAACTTTTTCATGAGAATGATGTGGGAATGCTTGTAATCTGTCATTTCAGGAGGAAGGCTTCTCAATATTGGTTTTGAGTTACGCATACATTTCTTATGGATTATAATTCCATGCAGTTCTTTCTTGCTGATCAGACCTGAAAATCATTTTGCTAGTGTGTGAATGGTAGCAGTCAGTTAAAAGATCTTAACAGTGAACAAGACCTTGACTAAAGCGTTAATGGTCCTTAGTTCCAGATTCATGTATTTCTCCTGTCTTTTTCTTTAAGCTACTGATTTTCAATATGAAATGAAGATAATCAAGCTTATAACACAATTAGTACTCAGTTTTTTAAGCCCGCAGAGTTGGTTCACAGCTGGTGTGTGGGAATTGTTGACGTAGTTGATTAAGGGATCCAATGCCTATATCATTCCTTGTGTAGGATTTTATATAGTTTTGAAATGTTACCTAAGCTCCTTATTGGTTCTTTCATGCCTTATTTCTGTTTTTATTTATGAAGAGAAAAGAGAGGAGAAGATTTGAGGTTTTTTTTTAAATATGCAAAGGATTTGTTTACGGAAGGTTTTAGGCCTTGCTTAATTGATGCTCTGTTCAGGTCGGGAAAAATGATTCTGTGATCATTATGACGCATGAGCCTAACTGGCTTCTTGATTGGTACTTCAATCATGTGACTGGAAAGAATGTTACCTACTTGATACGCGACCATTTGAAAGAAAGGTGTAGACTACGGATTGCTGGAGATGTGCATCACTATATGCGGCATTCATATGTTCCATCAAATAAGCCTGTTTATGTCCAGCATTTACTTGTCAATGGCTGTGGAGGTGCTTTTTTGCACCCTACACATGTCTTCAAGAATTTCAAAGAAATATATGGAACACCATACGAGACCAAAGCTGCTTACCCAACTTTTGAAGATTCAAGCAGGGTAAGGAGTTTAAAAGTTCCTTTTTGAAGGTTTTCAATCAGATACCTACCCCAAAAAAAAACAAATTTCTGGTCAGATATATTATTCAGGTGCTTACATGCTTATTAACATTTGCAGATTGCATTGGGCAATATATTGAAATTTAGGAAGAAAAACTGGCAATTTGATGTTATTGGTGGCATGATATATTTCATATTGATCTTTTCTATGTTTCCACAGGTAATTTGTATTTTAGATTTTTGATCTGTTCTTTTAGATTTGTTGTAAGCATCAGTTCCCTCGCTGCCTCATGCGATGTCTTTGTCAGCAGTATATAGTGTTTCACTTTTCTAATGAACAGAAGATGTATTGCTGCTGGGCAAGAATGACTAATCATTTCCATCTGCTTCTAGTGTCAGCTAGATCACATTTTAAAGGATGACACCTTCTCGGGTCGCTTGGGAACCTTCTTTGGCACAGTGTGGGATTTGTTTATGTATATGCTGGGATGCTCATATGTATCAGCAGCTGGTGCTATATTACTTTTAACTATTGCAATAGTCTTTGTGCCTTCAATGGTGTCTTGGAAAAAGAGACTACTAATTGGGATTCTTCATGTGTCCGCACACTTGGCTGCTGCCTTGATTCTCATGCTCTTGATGGAATTAGGTGTTGAAATATGTATTCGGCATAAATTACTTGCAACTTCAGGTGAGGTTTTGTTTATTGTCTTCAATGTGTGATTCAGTTGATTTGTCTCCTCTTTAGTCCAGTCCATTGTCGCTATATCTGATTCTTAGTATAAGCTCATTATGACATGGATTTGCACATACGTGACAGCAGAGTGCTTAAAAGTTCTCAGCTAATGCACGGAACTAATTAGACGTCCTCTCACTGTGATGTCCCATCTATTGGATACAACGCATTTATAGTACAACGCGCAAGCAAATAATTTATTTTTTTGACTTCAGAATGATAGTATACCTTTTCATTCTTTGATTGTTCTTTGATAGATAGCTTCTCTGAGCAACTGGTTAAATGGAATTACTGAACTCAGCCTTGGTTTCCTGTTTCTTTGAATCCTATTGTTTTTTTGTTAAACAACGTAACTTTGTAATCCAGGTTATCACACGTTATATCAATGGTACCAGTCTGTGGAGAGTGAGCATTTCCCGGATCCAACTGGCCTTAGGGAACGTATAGAACAATGGACATTTGGCCTTTATCCAGCATGTATCAAGTATCTCATGTCCGGTTTTGACGTTCCTGAGGTAAGAAATCATATGATAGGGGATGCTGCTTCATGAAGATTCAGTTTCTCTGTGATATTTCTGTCCTTCCTCTAATCTCACGCACGCAAATTTCAGGTAATGGCCGTCACCAGGAGTAATATTTGCAAAAATGGGATTGATTCTCTCTCCCGAGGGGGTGCTGTAATATATTATGCATCAGTTTTCCTATATTTTTGGGTCTTATCAACTCCAGTGGTTTCTTTGATACTTGGAAGCTACCTCTACATTTCCATCAATTGGCTTCACATACATTTTGATGAAGCATTTTCATCACTCCGCATTGCAAATTACAAGTCATTTACACGGTTCCATATCAATACCAAAGGCGATCTTGAAGTTTTTACCCTTGCAGTTGATAAGGTGAGCCTATCTTTATCATCCCCAATAAAAAAAGGAACACAAACTCACTGTCTGCTGATCTTCATAGCCGATCCCAGCTAGTTGGGATTGAAGCTTAGTTTCTTGATTGATTTTTGAAGCTCTCTGGAAGAGTACTACTTTTAGGAGAACTGAATATGAGCTATTTACACTTAAAATGTATGATTTTGCAGGTTCCGAAAGAGTGGAAATTGGATCCAAAATGGGATGGGGAGTCGAAACAGCCACAAGAACCAAGTTATCTCCAGAAGTTCCCTAGCAAATGGAGAGCTAAGGCCTCTCAACAGGACCCTGTAAATACTGTGCGAATAATTGATCATTTTGTCATTGAACACAGAGAAAAAACCTGATTCAGAACTGTCGAATGGGTAACTTAGTCAATGAGTTGTTTGATTGCTAACTCATCTAGTGCCATCTTGTACAGATGTTGTAGGGTAAAGTTGCTTAGAGATTAGTTGATATACAGGAAGTTTTCTGGGATAGGAACAGGATTGTAAGAGGCAAATGAAAGATCCATTTGGATCATAGTTTAGTTAAGAAAAGAGAAATATCCTTGTTACTTGTTAGTCATTATACTCATCTTTTAACTGTACCACTATTCTCTTTTAGGCAAATTTGTCTAGCAATTTCACATTATGAGATATTACTAGTATCTTGTGGCTGGTGAAATGAAGAACCTAAGCAGTTCGGACAGATGGAAGAAATTACTCTAGTGTTTTTACCGTTGTTGGAATTTGAAAATCGACTTATATAATCAACTCTTCTACATTACCAATAGTATCAAAGTGAAATGTGATAAGCAACTTGAGACATTAGGAACAGAAAACACAATTATCAGTACTCTTTCTCCATATCAAATGCAAAAAATATTGCATTTGTCAAATAAATGGCTCTAAAATGCTTATGTCTTGGAACTTGATTTCCACTTTCTTGAAACACATACATGAACTCTTGGTGCTCTTCTGTTTATGCATTGAAATGCTTTCATGACTGGATTCTGCACAGCTTTTTTAATAATACATATACCATAAAATTCATTCCACCAAAATCCTACAGGGACCTCTTCTAAAGGAAAATAAAGAGATTCTCGACAAGTACATCTCTCCTTTACGTTTAGAATGTTCCCGAGGCCTCTGCAAGTTAAAACCAGAAGACCAGGGAAAGGAAAGAGCAAAGCTACCTGCCTCTAGATGCAGCCATATTCACTCATCTGCAGCTTGATAAACGTGATCGATGACAATCCTCTAAGTTGTCGATGTATCCTGTTTAGTGCAAAATACGCACAAGAAGTTTGCGACCACGACACTGGTGAGTTAGCTGCCTTGCCATGAAAGGAAATGCCCATTAGGAACAGAGTGAGTTGATAAATGGAATCATAGTATCAGCCAAACTTTCCAGAAGCAATAAAGACATGGACAATGATTAACAGGCCAAAACATTTTAGAGTGCATGAGACTGAGTAGCAGGAGGGTATACAATGATTAACAGGCCAAAACATTTTAGAGTGCATGAGACTGAGTAGCAGGAGGGAATTGCATCACAAATTCAAAGTGAGCTACATTCCTTTAAAGGGTGTTCTGTAGCCCTGAAATCACTACTACTCCTAATTTGGCAATACTACGTACAGTGATGAGTTAAAAATGACCAAAATCGACTGCAACAAGAGAGAATGATTTGCGTAAATAACATGTTCATTGCCCAAGAGAAGACAATAAGAGTGTACAAGTACTATTACTAGATAATCAAACCAAAACATAAATCCCAGTAGACCTGAACAAGATTAGGAAATAATGAGTACTAAGTTACTTTCTAGGCACACCAATCAATATTGATAGAACAGATTCACATGACATGACATGTGGAATGAAATAAACATCGTATAAAAAAAACAATTAGTTTAGGATTGACGTGGTCTAACCATTGAGAAACCAAGTTCGGCCTTTGGATTGGAATGGCTTTTACAGGATGATTAGCCGAACAATTTGACCCATAAACCGGAATGCCTTTGTTACTTCTCTCAGGGACTTATTCTTGTCATCTCTAGACCAATGCTGCAATAAAGATGCAATTGATAGAGTGAGTGGTGATTTTGAAGCATTGAAACAAATCCATGATGCAAAAATGTTACATTTACCTTCGCCAGCATGTTAAAACTATCACGCACATCTCGCAACAACTTTTCTTCATCCCCCTCCCACTTGTAGAATTCCAACTCTTTTTCCTCTAAGAGTCTCTCAAAGGCCTAATAACATTAATACAGTAAATATAGATAACCAAACATATAAATACTGCATTAAAGGAGTTAACATATTGAAAGTCAGAGGCTCAGAGCCACCCTTTTTCCCTTTAATTTGCATCCTTATATTTATCGACTCCTACCTAAGTCTTATACTAGTACTATTTGAGCTTCAGAACTGTTTATGACAAGATAAAAATTAGAGCCACAAAACAATTACTAAAGCTGAACTTACTAACTGTAACAAATTACTTCACCCCTCCCGAAAGAGAAAAGAAATAGTCTTGTTCATTCAATAAGGCGTATATATCCCAAGTAATCTTCAAACATGTCAAGATACCATGTGTTCTTCATGGTTTTTATGAAGAAAAGTTTAGGCTCAAGCTGGAACTCAATGAATTAAAACTCTAGGAATCTAATGATGGAAAAAGGATGCATGGAGGTGTGCTCCTTCCCAAATTTACTTAGCTCATATATTGTTTGTTTGATTATTTCAATCGTAATTTTCTGAGCAGGGTCTTCATTTTCTACATATCAATAGAAACATATGTTATATAAAGAATCTCAACACAAGGCAACATGATACGACACTAAATAAAGCTCACAAATCCCAATGGCCATATATTTTCAGTTCACACATGATCTACCATAGAGCGCTTCCATCCAATATATAATAATCTTTCACTGGAAGCTTCACAAAGATAACATTTGAAGAAAGACATTTGATGAACACGCTTAATTTAATACTCCGACAAATAAAAACTCCACAAAACGTTCAGAGGATAATGACAAACACAGAAGGAAGTTGTACCTTTTTGGCTATGACTTGACCTCCTGCTATGTGTGAGAAATATATGTTGTAGAAGTGACTGAGAAATAAACGAGGAGTCTTTTCTGCCAGTTCCTCCAGATAATTGGCGTAAGTGACTCCAGGAATGCTCGGTTCAGGAATTTCATGACCCTGCTGGCCAAACCATTTTAGGTCTTTCGATATACATTCTGTTCGCTCCAATCCAGTCCTTCTGAAGTAGGCATCTACGTTAAACAAACAGCAAACAGTTTGACATCATTTGAATATCAACAAGTAACATGTTCTAAAAGTTTTGAAGTGTTCCTCTTCTCCTTTTTTCCAATTACCACAAATAGTTTAAATTCAACCCTCACCAACATATAACACTGCTTCTTTTTCCTCTGTCATGAACTTTCAGCACAAACTCAGTTGGATGGCTACCTAAACTTTCACCTTGTTTGTTAGGGTTCGATAATTCAATTCCTTATTCCCCACCTTGTAATCCCCTCCTCATTTCCCCTACCCCTACCCCTAATTCAAAAAGAGAAGAGAAAAACTGAAAGTTGAAAACTTTTTGGTGAATGTAACATAAATTAATCCCAGAGAATTTGAATGTGTAGAACAACTTACAAGAAACATCACTGGACTCATCAACAATGCGTTCAATTGTACTAAAAACAAGCTTGCTATCAACAAGATACTTGAGAAATCCTTCTATACTTGGCTGCCAAGTCGCTTCACCACCACCACTACCACCGCCACCTACATCATCCTCGTCCGACGAAACTGACTCATACCCATCATCTTTCATTTCATCATCACTCTCCGACTTCTTTTTGCCTTTGGAGTTACGAAATTTCATAGCAACAAACCTCATTTCTTCAGTAATACCCTTTTTCTCACCTGGGTATTGTTTTCTGTACCTCCTTCTCTTCCTCTTCCTCTTCACTGGAGGCTTTTCAATTGATATCACCCCATCTCCTCCTCCTCCTCCTTCTTCTTCTTCTTCTTCTTCTTCCTCTTCGTCTTCGTCTTCTTCAGTTTCAGTTTCGGGTTCCGTGTCTAAGTCTGATTCTGAAAGTGTAAATGAGGAGGCTGCATTGAAGTTTGAGCATTGAAGAACTCTGTGTGTCCAGTTTTGGTACTTTGAGGAAATTGATAGGAAAGAAGTAAATTTAGCAAAAAATTGTGGCTTTGGGGTTTTATGGAGCAAGGAAAGTGAAGATTTTGAGGTGGGTTTTGGTATTGGTAGTGAAGAAGATGAGCAATAGCATGTCAATGTTGCCATTTCTCTTCACAGTTATCTCTCAAGAGTCGAGGAATTAGCTCTGTTGCTGCCATTGTTGTTCTGTTTTGTTCAAATATAAATTAAGCCACAAACACCGATTATACCCCAAGTTAAACTAAACTTAAAATTGAACTGATAAACTCAGGTCATAATAATATTTTTGATCCCTAAATTATTGAGTTAAAGTATTTGTTTTTAATATCCTCCGGTTCATTTTTACATTTGTCACTTATTCTTAAAATAAATTTTCATTTATACTAAATATTAATTAACAAGAATAGTATATTAGAATATTTATATCAATAATTATTTTCTCAATAAATGACATGTGTTTCAGCATATTAAGCTTCAATTAGACTGATTACTAATTCCTCTAATCACCCCAAATGAACCATATGCACACAAATCTGAATCATATATACCTACGCTATACAAATCTGAATTAATCGAACCACAATATAAACATCTGGAAAACTAGTAATAGCAACAATAAATGATGATACTATGAATTAGTCGCTTGTGAAAAGACTTGTCACTTTTCAAACAGTCCATCCGAAAAAAGATAAATAATCTTTACAGCTTATTAAACAAGTATTCTCAAAGAAAGGGAAGTCATAATTTCTGGAAAAAATAAAATTATATATAACAGTATATGATACAGACTTTTATTACAGGAAAAAATATTATACAACACTCTCTCATGAATGATCTTATAAGAATCATCTGCTAGAGGAAATCAATCAATGGTTAGTAACTCTCCCTAATGTTCAGCCTAGTAGAAACTATCAATGTACAAGTAAATCTGTAAACTCAACCTATGAAGTTGGTACCTCCATATGAGCCTTGTTTAATAAATCTAGGCCACAAGGAGCTTCCAGTCCCTACTAGAGTATATCAACTACTTACACTATTTGCATGTGAATCATGGAGGAAAAAGGAATGTCAAAACTCCGTTATCCTTGGTTGTGGATTATGTACAGTTATCATCGTTTACTAAGAGCTTTCAATTTGTGCAAGAACTCTAGTGTCTCTTTATAAGAAGGATCGCTGCGACTCAAAGGCTTGCAGGAATTGATATGATCAGTTGACTCCAAAACCTGCATCAAAATGTGGCACAGATGATAAACATCACGTTGTTTACGTAACTCCAGCAGAACAATCTTCATCCATTTTCACAGTCAAAAACAAGTATAAGACGACGCAAGACATTGGGATCAAGTTCTTTCAGGTTTTGTTCGCTACCTACATTGAAAACCTTTTCGGAAAGCTTCACTTCCTCTCACCCAATAAAATTTTAGAAACTTGAGAAATAACATAAAGCGACAACCACTTCAAAAAATGGATTAGATTATCTCCTATTAAAGATGATAATTAACTCCATGTTTCCATTAACATTTATTTATATATGCAACTGTCAGAAAAGTTCACTAGACCCCCAAAAACTGAAAGAAGAATACTTCACTAACATGATCTGCCTTATCAAAGTAAGCTTTTAAGTAGAAGAAAAAACACACTACTATGGTCGCAATGCTCAACCGCACAATGCAAGCAATCAAAAATGATAATTGCAGACTATTACAACAAATTTAGGTGTCCAGTAATCATCAATTTGAGCAACTTACAACTAGTTCTCCAAATCCGGGATATGCAGACTCTAATGGTACAATTTCCATTCGGAAAGCCCAGCCTCCATAGCCTTCAACAATTGGAGTTACCTTTGTCTACAAACGGATCCTCATTATTAGAAAGGCAATGAGAGAAGTGATTTTTTTTTCTAAAGGGAGAACTAAAGGTCAGGAAAAATGTTAGTACCTCGCAGAAACTGAGGACCTCAAGCTTTCCTTTCTTATGAAGCTGTCCCATGAAATCATTTAGCTCAACCAATCTTGGAGATCCACTTCTCAGCTCCCCAATCTAGCAATGGCAAAAGGAAATATTTATAAAATTTCACACCCACAGGCACCCGCAACAAGAATCTCAAATTCAAGTGCATATTTTATTTTGAAAAAAGGAACTGAAGTACTCTTGAAAAAACACACAAATTCAGAAGAGAAATAAGATAACAAGGTAAACAAAGGGAGCAGGTAAGTTTTACTAACAGTGGGTGCAGGGCGGAAAACAAGACCCATTTTCCAGGGCATGTCTGCAAGTTTGCTGCCAAAATGAGGACAGCTGTAGAATACCTGACCGAATTATTTTTAAAAAATTAATAATAAGCAAATTTAACAAGTACGCAATTTGTAGAATGTCTTATAATTTATCTCTGAAAGAGAGCAGGACATACAACTCCAATTGTATTCTTGACAAAGTTATCCTTCTTTTCTGCTTTTGCTTGATACAACATCTGCTTGACAACGAGGCCGCCCATGCTGCCAATTGCAACAAAAAGTGTGTTTATGTCAATACACATGTACAGCTATAGAATATCAGCTTAACTGGATGCTTAAGATCAATTTAAGAAAACGCTGCAAATGGGTTTAGGTGTCATTACTAAGTGTGAAAAATGACCGATTTAGTTCAAATTTGCACTATTAGGAAGTAAAAATAATTACGGTACCATAATTAAAGAACAGTTAATAATGTGTACTATGAGCCAGACTGAACATGTGCAGGGCAAGACAACATTTTTGCGTTGTCTTGCCAATCATAGGTGTAGGATACGAATGTTTCTTGAAAAGAGCAGCAGAGGTGCTACATAACATGAACTAAAACTTCCTGCAAAGGGAGGTGATAAATTTTAAAGCAGCCTAAAAACAGAAGGTCTAATGAAGGTACTTCCAGTTAAGAGTGTGCCGATAATTACAGGCTCCGAGCAATCTAACAGCTTAAAGTACGCGGTTTGATTAGGACCAACCTATGTGAAATGAATACAACTGGTCGATTGCCGATGCCTGCAGCAACAAGCTTCTCCAACAGCATGGCACTTACTTCCTGCGGATTTAAAACAATGAACTGCATATACATCTGATGTCACTGAAATGCATGCACAACAGATTAAACAACCAATTGACCAACAAAACATGCAAGGGGCTCTGCACCAATAACAGTCTTCAAAATGAAGAAAAACCCATTCTAACAATAAAACTTGAAGATATAACTGTCCCAGCATTCACTGTACACTAGAAATCCACAACTTTATGCTGCAGCCCAAATTTTATGCTGCAGTGCAGAACTATAGAGATCGACAACTTTTGGTTACTCGTTGCGAAGTTCAGCGCTTACTTTAGCTACAACACAAAACTGCATCGAAGATTCGTGCTGCAACACAAAAGTGCAACGCAGATGGTTCCACCCATCCGAGGTGATTTGAATTCTGGTCTCCGTGGTCCTTTACAGCTTAATTGAGCGCTCACACCCCCAGATGCAACACTCCTTTGTATTTTTTTCATAAGGTTTTTGGTAAATAATGGTGCAAAATGTCATCTTCCGCTCTCCGGTGGATGGACTATATATGGCAATGGATCTATATTTCTTGAATGTTTTGGAATAGATAAACTAGCCTTTACAATTGATGAAGCATTCCAATGTTTTGCATGATAAAATGAACACAACCTCAACACACAAGATAACTTGAGAAAATTTAAGAAGTAAACAAACCTGAAGAGGTAGGCTTGCCCCGGACCACTGGGTTAGACTGCTCTGCATACAACTCCATGTTTTAAGTCAGAAAACAAGGCAAACCTTTTTTTTTTGACAAATTTTAAAAGGAAAGACAGAGTATGCACCAACCTTGTACTTGACACTAAACAGACGGGCATGAGGAAAATCAGATGGAAGCCATTCACCAGGCCAAAATGTTCCTTCCCTTCCAGCCTCTTCATCAATTTTTTCAACCAAGCCAGATTTGGTTGAAGACTTGTCATCTGACAACCGCCATGTTTTGAAGGGTCCACCACGCAAGCCGTGGATAAAGACAACGTCAACTAAAGGTACTTCAAATTGTGAGATATTCTCTGATTCACTAGCAGATGTCGATGTTATATCAATATTGATATCTTCATTTGTTGTACACTCACTCCCAGCAGAATCATTGGCACCTGGAGATGACCCATCCACTGATTTTACCATTATCTTTTCTACACATTTCCAGTGCGGTAATTCAGGATTTATCAGGAGTATCATATCAGCGTAACGAGGGCAAGTTTGTTCTTTGTTAGAAACATTTCCATGAAGAACATCACCATCTACAGAATCTTCACCAGCTTCGTCATCACAGAATATGTTCAAAAGTGTTGCCCTCGCATAACTTCGAATTTTAGGGTCATTGCAACCAGGAATCCCTCCGTTAGCACATTCTTCAAGCCATTCGCACCACTCTTTATCTCCAACTAGTTCTTTCTTGACTTTTGGAAGAACTGAAAGTACATTTAGCAACCGTGCTGCATGCTTCCGAATATGACCGGTAGGTGGAACACGTAGACTGGATGCATCATTCTGATTCGCAGTAGTAGAAGCTTCACCATGAACAGTTGACACCCGATCCTGTCCCTCCGATGCTCGTGACGCATCATATGCTTCTATAGCAGCCAGTTGTTCATAATCATCATCCAGTAACAAGCGCCTAAGCAAACAGAGGCCTCCATAATCAGCTATTTTGTTCTGACAGAGAGTATCTTCAGCACAGATTTCTGTCAGTGCTTTAATCCCTTTCAGTGTGGCCACTGCAGAATCTGCAGCATTGATCTTAGGCAATTTGTCTTTCTTAAGATTTTTTAGTGGCCCAGCAAAAGGTTCAAGGGAAAGAAGATCTGCCAAGGGATGTGTATCGTCAGCATTGGCAACTATTCCTAGTTGCGTTCCTACTAAATTGACAACTGCTCCAGCCAACTGATTAGCAGTTTGTGTGGCCAAAACTACATTTGCTTGATCAACTTGGGTCTGCAAAATTAAGAATATCCATGAACCACATAGAAACCAAGGAGACACGAGATGTTTTTACTTTCAAGTAAAAAAGACTACTTTCACCGTCCCAAAACAAAAACAAAATAGATTAGTGTGACAAACCTTCACTTTATCACTTTTTGGTTGGTTATTTCCTTTGCTTAATGCTGTTTTCTTGGATTCCAGAACATCACTTAGCATAATAGTTAACCATCCCTGAGAAATTGGTATGGAGGATGGTCCATAATCTTCAAGAATGCGTGTTAGGATTTTTATTGCTGAAGATCTTATAGCATCAGAGGACGACTGTCCAAAGACCCAAGGGAGCAGAACTCCAGACCAATGCTGGCTTTCTTCCAGGGACATATGCCATTCCCTAGCACAGAGCAACTCCAAAGCCTTAGCCAATGCTTCTTGCACCGAAGAATGCTTTGTGGTCTGTTTAGCAGCCTCTCTCATTA
The DNA here is from genome assembly GCF_036512215.1 of Solanum lycopersicum. Classification (NCBI taxonomy): domain Eukaryota; kingdom Viridiplantae; phylum Streptophyta; class Magnoliopsida; order Solanales; family Solanaceae; genus Solanum; species Solanum lycopersicum. The sequence goes on along the minus strand of NC_090803.1, from coordinate 65,647,904 downwards.
AATGAAGACCCTTTTCCACTGCTACCTCCTGTGCTGAAGGGCTACGCTCAAGAGAAATCAAAAACGCAGACAATGCTATCTGAGCTAGTGGGATGTCCTGTGTTTTACTTGCATGTGAAACAGTAGACAGAAGACTAGAAGTCCAATCAGAAACAGAAGTACTTAGCGGCAGATTGTGGTCTTCCAGAAGCAACTTAACCATCAGACTTCCATGCCATTTCACAGATCTCTCGGGTGCTACTAAAGCAGCCATGACCACATATCCCTCTTGATCCAATTCTTGAATATGATACCTATTAACTTCCGAAGCCATTGCCCAATTTGCTAATGCCCAAGCAGCAAAAGGAACGGCGACTTGTTCAGAATGCAAATCATCCCAAAGGCCAGGAACCACAGCAGAAGACATATTTGATCGTGCTGATGAACTATCACTTATGTTGTTAAACAAGAGATTACTAGGCGTGTTTTTCACTGTCTGGCTAGTACTAGGAGGCCCCATTTCTACAAGCCCATTAGTTCTTGAAAGTCCTACGGCAGTCGTGCCTTCAAGAATTTTCATCCCAATACCCTTCATACCTTCTCCGCCATCATCATCCTCCCCGTGTGGCTCATCCCAGTGCATACCACCTTCCTCAATTACTTCAATAGCTGCAGCAATATCTCTCATCTCAGCATTTTTGGGTAGTGTAGGCTTGAATGAAAGCTTGTCTGCACTTTCGCAATGTGAAGTGACAACATCCATAATTGCTGCAACCAGCATGCTCCTACCTTTCAAGGAATCAGAGAGATCGAATGAACTACGTCTTGAATGCTGTTTCCAACCAAAAAATTACATGTCAAACTCCATAATTATAAAATGAGATAACAACAGTTCAATAAATCTCAATTGCCTCACCACAAAGAACTTAATATATCGTGTCCCATTGATAATTTAGGAGTATCTACAAGGGCTTGCTTGAGGTACCATTTAAGTCCTGGAGTTAGGCACCAAAATAGATTACATATTTCACAAAATCTAGCTCGCTTTAGTACTTCCATATTATTATCAATTTTCTTTTTTCCTTCATTTGTGTCATTTTCATTCAATTTCACACTTTAATCGAGTCTTGCATTTAAATACTGATTCAAACAACTATTATCGGCCTTATGAATCCTCAATGTCCATTCTGCTCTATTTGTATTCATTCCATTTCATTCATAAATAAACAAAAAAAATCATGACAAAGGACTCACCTTTTTCGATTGCCGAGGCTGAGCAGAGAAGATAAACCTAAGAAGATATGGCACAGCATGAGGCCTTCCTAAAACATCCTCACACACAATAGGATCAGCAATCAAATAGGCCAAAGCTCTAGCAGCCTCAGCCTGGGTCCAACAATTCTCCCCTGACATCGCCACCGTCTCCAGAAGCCAATCCACCACCCCGCCACCGCCAGCAGCAACAAGCGCCGCCCTCCGACTCTCGCTAGCGGCAGCAATGTCAGCTAACAAAGCCGCAACCCTAAGCTCAAACCCGACCCGAACCTCATGATTCGCCGAAGACATAACAGACCTCAACGACTTCCATAATACAGAAGCTGCTGCCCCTGTCTTCTTCATCCTATCCACAATCCTAATCAACGACTCATTCGATTTCCCTACCACATTCTCAATTTCATCATATATTGTAACACCTTCACCTTTTCCCTCCCTTTTCTCCTCTTCATCATCTCGTGTCAAAACAACAGCACAAGAAGAAACAATGGCGGTAATAAGGGTCGCCGATAAAGCAAAAACAGAGTAACGTGACAGAGAAGTAGGGTGTTGGGGTTGCCGAATTGGAGGGTATTTAGGAGAAGGGACAAGATGGGGGTTATTGATATTGTTAGGGATATCAACGGAATTACGAGAAGAAGAAGAGAGGAAACGACGGCGAGGTAAACGGATACAACACCGGCGGCTTGTTCTGCAAAGAAGTCGAAGCATAATTCGGTTGACTTAGTTGAAGAAAAACGAAAATTAATGTGCTAATTGTTCGTATAAAAGAGTAATTAAGAAGATAAAATTTGTGGATTATGGATAAAGGGTTAGTAGTAAAAGCGAAAATGGTGGAAAGAAAGCGGTGGTTTATGAATTTGGAGTTGCAGGAAGGAAGAAGAATTTGAGAAATGAAAAGAGGGAATTTAAGAGGTAATATGCGGAATCTTGTGATGTTAATTTGTCAAATATAGTCTTAATCACATGACTTTAAATGAGTACTTAGATGGTGAATGAGTAAATAAATTATTATTTGTATTTGACATTTGAGGTTTGATATTCGCATAATTATTTTTATAATTTAATTTTAATATAAATCACTTCATATTAATGACGTTTTTATATTTAGAATTAGAATTTGAGATAAGAATAAGGTATTTTATTATTTTATAGAAAGAGTATGGAAAATTATTAATCCTATCGAACTCAAGGATAGTTACGACATTTTCATCGTGAACAATAGATTTATATATTTTGGTATTCAAAGGTACGTCATTTAGGCTTTTTAATAAATATATAGGGTTGATAGCCCTTATATATTAGTTAGAAAATCTTAGTTAGACACTTAAATACGACGTATTTTAATTAAGTATTTGAAATATGAGATTGTTTCTATTAAAAATTGTTGGCTGAAAATAATTTTAAAAATATTTACTCATATTTTTAAACATCTATTACGTAGATAAGTTAATAATATAATATATGTCATCTCTTTTTAATTATACACGTTAACCTCGATAAGCCGTAAAACTGCATATTCCAAATGATAGTAATGTTTATAATTAAAGGTCAAGACATATTTATCTAGTCATAATGACTCATATTTAACAATAAGATTTAAACTCATGTTCGTGTGAATAAGTTTTAATCATTAAAAAAATTGAATAATTTTTTTGTCCTCGCTCTATCCATAAATCATTAATCATCACAATTTCTTTCATTACAACTACAATTACCATTATCAATATCAACCATCATTATTATCAGTTCACCATAACCATTTCTATCATCACAAACATTATTATTGTCAGTTACTAACAAAATACCACCTCCAACCATCGTTATTTTGTTAACTCCACTACTATAGTCATCACCTCTCCTATTACTATCAACCATTTACCTTTACTGAGATAAATTTCTACTACCAACCATATTTAATTACCATTAACACATCGTCAGTCACAACATATGCTTCATCTATTATAATCATCATCGCCAACTGTTAACATCAATTAATTACATTATCACAACATTCATTATCACTACCAGCCGCTAAATAACACTAACACATCGTCAAAAATCATACATTTTTCAACTATCATGGTCATTATCCTCAATTGATAACGTCAATTAACTCCAATATCAGAGATTTCACCATCATTATCATTATCATTTTTGCGTCAGTCACTACAACATCAACCAGCTCCATTGATACAACTATCATCATTACCATTTCTAGCAAACATATCATTAGCCCCAGCTGATAACATCAATCAACTCCAGTATCAAAGTTTTTACCATCGCTATCAATCGTTATTTTTGCGTTAGTCACTACAACACCAACCACCTTCAATACTACTACTATCATCATCACGACATCACCACTTCTAGCATATATATAAAATATTCATTTATTTTAAATATTTAATTACAATTTTTACGTATTTAAATTGTACGTGTTATTATATTTGAGAACAAATAAATTATGTCTATCTTGATGTTGAAATGCAAACATCATTAATTATTCATTATTTAAACCTAGAGAAAATGTTCCAAATTATTCTAACATACATTCAAATTCATTTTAAATCTTGATTTTAATAAAAACAAATAACGTCCAAATAATAAACACTTGTGAAACAATAAAAATCTTTCTTATGATATAATAAAAAAGTGTTATAAAAAAATAATTTATCATATATTTAAATGCTCAATTATAGTAAATTAAAATTCATTTTTTGTCTAAATAAATTTAAATAATTATCATTTTATTTATCTTGCAAGATTAAAAGAAATAAAAAACAATGGGCACATACATGAATGAGTGTAAAAACCCAAAGAATTTGCAAAACCCCACACCATTTTGCTTTTCCCTTCTAATTTTATTCCCTTTTTTCTTCAAGTCTTCTCTTTTACATAAAAAAAAAAGAGAAAAAACTGTTTCCCCTTTGCAGCCCTGTATGGCTTCCTCAAGCAAAGAGCCGATCTCCAATCCCCCAATCCCCGACGAGGAGGAGGAGGAGGAAGAAGACGATTACGACGAAATCGATGAAGATGATGAAGAAGAAGAAGAGCGAGAGCGAAGGCCAGTAACTGAAGAATCTCGAGTGCGTTCCGATAGGGCTAAAATGGAGAATTTATTCCGGCGGCTGTCGTCTGAGAGAGTGCCAATAAGAGTCCATGATGTGATTATCCAAGGGAATACTAAGACTAAGGAATCACTTATTGAGGCTGAAATGGAAGCCCTAAAAAGTGCGACAACTCTTCAGGAGTTGCTTAAGGCTGCAAGTATTGCAAATGCGAGACTTCAGCAGCTTGATATTTTCGATTCCGTTAAAATTACTTTGGATTCTGGTCCACCTGAGCTGCCTGGGACTACAAATGTGGTTGTTGAGATTGTCGAGAGTGAGAATCCACTTACTGGAAGTGTTGGAGTTTTCTCCAAGCCTGAGGTAAACTATCAATTACTGTATTCTTTTGAGTTTAATGCCTTATGTTTGATTATATGTTTAAACTAACTCAAGCTCTGCTCAGTTGATTGATGTGTGAAATGAGGAAAGATTAAAAACATTGAACATTTAATTGCTTGCACTACTATGAATAATTCCGGAGAAGATTCTGCATTTTAGGTGACAAGTTTTTAGTAGTGTTTCCAATTCAATATTTGCGAATTCGAATTGCCAAACCAACAATTCACAAAGGTTTTGTCTGTCATGGATGTATGAAGATTTGCAAAATTATGTGATATTAGTCTCTCAATTCTATCTCCGATATCCCTATGTTCTATGAGAACTTGTTGCAAATTGTTTTTTTTTTTTTTATAACAAATTAACTAGGTTCAGATTGTTACCCCTTTTCTCTCTCTGAGAAAATGACTTATACTTTTTCCATCTAAAAGAAACCTGACTTATACATTTCGTTTACATGCGTAAGTTTTAGTACACATATTGTCCAATGTGTTCCCGTCTGCACTAACGACCCCCTTAACTTCTCTTTGTCTTTCTTATACTCTTGAAGACCTCCGAGTCTACTGTTAGCGACTTACTACACTCTTGTTTTGCTTTAATAACTCTTTGCATCTCCTTAATGTTGTGGTTGAAATCTTAGGCATCAAAAATACCTAGAACTTCATTTGCTACTTTCCTAATGCAACTTGTCATTTCTTTCCTCAGAATGACTACATTGGCTTCTAAGTTTCATCCTCCTTCATTCAACCTTGTCATGAATTCTATTTGGTTTCTGAATTTTTGCTTTTGCCACCAAATTTTTGGCTCCATGTAGCTCTTCTAACTCTTTCACTTCACATCTACGACCCTCAGGTGGCTAGGGCGTGGCCTAGTATGATTTTGTAGTCCTTATGTGTCTAATCCCTTGTTTCGGTAAGGATGTAGTCTGAGACTATGTGCACTTTTATTTTCAAATACTATTGATTTGATTCTTTCTTCTAAATAAGTGCAAGTTAAAACAAAATCATTTGTTGGAGACCCTCTGAAATAGCCTTCTACCTTTTCATTTCTGGTATCACAACTTTATCTCCATGTGTATGGTCATAATCGTTATATATGCCCTCACAAATCTCTCCTGATAATGCTCTGTTGGTCACTTTTGCATTTCTGGTACCACAACTATATCGCCTTGTGTTTGGTCAAAGCTGTTACTACATTTTTTTTATATGTTCTCGCAGATCCTCTTCCAATAAAGTTAACTTGGAAGAGACTATTTTTAAATTCCCTCAAAGCCATTCTATATTGACTTATTTTAACTGGTCAAGGAGTGTAAGATGTTAACTTGACTAGTTTATTTTTATAAACAACTTGATTTATATAATTTATAGTTGTGAAAGTGGAAAGAAAAATTAAAGTGATAGTTAAAGAGTTGATATGATAGACAAAGCATCACATCAAAATTTCAAGATTTAAATGTTTAGTTAACTATTTTAGGACATCCAAAATGGGTAAGTATGTCAAGCAACAAAAAAAGGAGGATAAAAAAGAGTGAGAGTCTCATAAGAATTGGGGTGTATTAAAGATATTTCATTCACCTGGTATAGTGGTATTAAACTGGAAAAATATTGCTAAATATCTAGAAGAAATCGTTGTGGAAAATAATTAAGCCATAGTTATATTAGGTGGATTTACTATCCATTAAAAGAGTAAAGGTAACACATACTCCTAAGGGGTGAATAAAACGCAAAGCTAGTACTGAAGTTCACCTTGCACTGGCTACATCATGCAAACACACATGAGCGTGGTGTTAAAAGTTTGATATTAGTTGTGAATGTCATCTATATAGAAGTAAAAGTTACAGCTTTAAGTTGGAAAAAGAGAATATGCCTGGAATCTTTCAGCTTGTCTTCAGCTGTGTTTAAAGATAAATTAGGAAAACGGTGGAAATGGAGAGCAGGCTCGGAATATAATAGCTTGAACTGCTTAGGCTCTTTGCACCTAAATAAATAGTAGACACGCAAAAAAATAAGACGCGAAACTTATCGTAGCCTTCTAAGACTTTCTTCTCCAACTCACTCAATCGATAGGTTGAGGCAATCAACTGGAAATCGACCAAAAGGACCTGTCAAGCCTTAGAAGTCAAAGCATGGATCACATATCATCATGCATAGCTTATTAGCTGTAGTAGCTGCATAGGAAACATAAAGCATATAGTACTTTTCTCCATTGTCATGCATCAAATGGCTGTCTCTCCTCTCTCAAAGCAGGCGAGCTTCAAGCTTGGAAGATCAAGAAAAGCGAGAACAGGAACTCCTAGAGCTGCTGGAGAATAGCAAAAGAAAGATCTCAAGGCTCTGGGAATATACCACTCCTGATGCTCTTCTCAGAGGAGAAGATTGGCAGTATGTCATTGAGGCTCTGGAGATGACTAGCTAATTGCAATGACTGTTGAGGATGTGCATACATAGTTGAGTGTGACACTGTGCTATTTAGGGGGAAATTCACTTCAGTTTGCATGCGTAACTAAGAACTAGCATAGACCATGTTTTGTTACCCTGCTATTGGTGAACAATATATTGTGTTCTGTCACATGGCTTCGGATTTATAGAAGCAACATGCTTACATTATTTGCAGTTTTTTCCTTGGATTCTGATTGAAACTTCAATTTGCTTCTGTAGGCTAGAGCTTGGTCACTTGAGGGTTCCTTGAAGTTGAAAAACTTGTTTGGTTATGGTGATATATGGGATGGGTCTTTAGCCTATGGCTTGGACCTGACTTCAGAGGTCAGTGCTGGTGTGTCTCTACCCAGATTCAAAAAATTGATCACCCCTGTGACAGCTCGATTATCTCTTCTTTCCCAAGATTGGCTGAAGTTCTCCTCGTATAAAGAACGAGCTTTGGGACTTTCTCTTGGTCTACTGTCATCCAGAAGCCATGATTTGTCCTACAGTCTCGCTTGGCGAACCTTGGCTGACCCGTCACAAATGTCATCGAGAGCAGTGAGGAGACAGCTTGGGCATAGCTTAATTTCAGCTCTGAAGTATACATTCAAAATTGATAGGAGAAATTCTCCTTTAAGACCAACCCGAGGATATGCCTTTCTGTCGTCTTCTCAAGTTGGTGGCCTCCTACCAGATCATCGGGGGTTACGCTTTCTCCGTCAGGTTCTTACAGTTCACTGTCTTATTTTATGTCTTTCATCCCTTTTTCTCTTTTTTCCTCCCAATAATAGATTTTGCTGTCTCTGTGGCTGTAACCTATTTAAGTTGCTTTTTGAACTTCTGTCAGTAGTGTGATATACAGGTTTATATTGATATTGAGCAGTTAGATTTGTTGCAGTTTTCCTTCTACCCGTTCTGTTTTATTGTTTTAGATGTGATCTGTATCTCACACGTTCTGGCTATCTTGCCTGGTATCTATTTCCCACCATAGCCATATATTTCCCACCAATATGCTTCTGATTTCTGTAATATCAAAATCACTGTATAACAGAGCTTATGGATTTCTGAACAGGAGTTGGACTTCCGCTATGCTTTACCTCTGGGATTTTATAATGCTGCTTTCAACATTGGAATTTCCGCTGGTGTAACTGTTCCATGGGGAAGTGGGTTCTTAAGTCGTCCCACCTATTTACCTGAGAAATTTTTCCTGGGTGGTAATTCTTCTCCAGTTTGTGCACTGGGTGGCCCATCATCTTTGTTGGGCTTTAAGACCAGGGGATTGGGGCCTGCTGAACCTAGAAGGCAAGTTACAGAAAATTCCACTGATGAGAGCTCTGATGCCTCTTCTGCAATAGATTTTGTGGGAGGAGACCTTGCGGTTACTGCCTTTGCAGACCTTTCTTTTGATCTACCACTGCGGGTATTGAGAGAAGCTGGGATTCATGGCCATGCTTTTGCTTGTACCGGAAGCCTGAATAAATTGACGGAAAATGCGTATAAAGATCTATCTTTACAGAAATTCAAAGAATCATTCCGAGCTTCGGCTGGATTTGGTGTCATTGTACCGACCAAGCTCTTCCGAATGGAGGTAAGTAATCCATGTTAAATATCTGCTTGTGGATTTTTTTTCTTCGCTATAAAAGTTGTTCTCGGATGCAAAAATTTCTTCTTCGCCATATATGTTTCTGAACTTTCTTTTAGTTTTTTTACCCATGTGCCATGCATCTATATGCTTTTTATTTGTTCATTTGTGCCTTTGTCCACTAAAGCATGGCTACAATAAGCCCAACATGTTTTGGGGTCTCTATGCTTTTTTCCTTTGGCTCAATGGTTTTCTAAATCTAAAATTGGTGTTCAGACACATAAATGTAGTTTGTTAGATGTCGAAATTACATGATGATAATGGACACAATTATTTTTTGAAAAATGCACACGAGTATCCTGGGCATTTCTGACTATTTGATTCCATCACTAGGTTAATTACTGCTATATAGTGAAGCAGCAAGAGCATGACCGAGGGAAGACTGGTGTGCAGTTCAGCTTCTCCTCATCTTTTTAGAAGCTCAACATTGCATGTTCTGTTCCCAGCGAATTGATACGGCATGGTTTCCTTCCGGTAAAATTAACATAATTTCATCCTCCGTTTCTCTGTTTTGTATGAGATGCAAATTTAGCCGGCCCCAACAAGTGCACTTCAGTTTCAAACTCTGGACAATTTTTCAATCCACTGTTACAGGCAAATAATTGGTGGCAAGTATTAGCATACATTCAATACATTGATTTTCAATCCGCTGCCCCAAAATTCCCCGTTTGTTATTTGGTGATTCATTTCTTATTCTAGTAGTTCAGCTTTGAAATTGATGTGCCTATACCCTTGTATCAAGAGGCTCACTCTATTCAGAGGACCATTAAAAAAATTATAAGGGGCGACCTTACGAGTTGCGATTTACTTGTAGGAGTCCT